>NC_057800.1:189870956-189940562 GCF_018294505.1 Triticum aestivum | reverse complement strand
ACTCAATAATACTTCTAATCGGAGGGATTCAAACACTAAAAATTTATTAAATTCGAACGGCATTGAAATACAAATTTCTTACGGGAAATGCCGATAAAGCGACATTTGCATATATAAATAAGTAGCAGGTGGGTTGGGGTGGGGGGGATTCATCGCTTTTTACATATATGTAGCAACTATACCTAGGGGGGAATGTCAATAAGTGGCATTTCCATAGAAACATAGACTAGATTAGTAGTGCATGACGGGCCAAGGACTAGGTGCGGTGGGTGCGGGACTTGTAGGGGACAAGAGCGGCCTCATAGACATTGCCACGATCCCTGGTAGCATGGTAGCGCAGAATCGGGCTAGAACGCATGCATCCCATGTCGTCTAGGTGCGATTGTTATGGTCGGGCGCGGCTTGGCCAGCGGAGGGATGATCCTAGAAGGCATGCTCCATCTCCACGGTCATTGCTCGTGCTGCCGCCACCACATTGTAGTCGGCAAAGATGGTGCGCTCCCTCTCTGCCACCAATGCCCGTCCTACCACGGTCTCCTCGAAGACTACTCTGGCACGGGCGGCGTGGCGGGCATCCCAAGCCTCCCAAGCAGTGAGGGAGCGTGCGAAATCGGCCGTGGCCAGGCATCAGCGTGGTGTCAGGAGGCTTTTGACGCTGCCGTGTTGCGGGACTCGTCGAGGACAGACTGGAGGAGGGGATCCTCTACTTTGGATTGTCCTTGGAGTCGGCGTCCTCCAGCGCGTACCAGTGATCCCACTACTACTCCTTGATGCCGTCGGTCTCCTGCGTGACCTTCTCGCCCAACTGCCTTGCTTCTTCCGCCGTGAGCTCGACCCAGTCTGACCTTGGTGAAGTAACACGGTATCCTCCAAGACTATGCCGGGACGGGCGGCGTCTTGGAATTAGGCGGCATGGCGGGCATCCCAAGCCTCCGTAGCAGTGAGGGAGCGGTGGGAAATCAGACGTGGCCGGTCGTCAAGCAGCCTTTGATGCAGTCATGTTGCGGGGCTCGTTAACGACGGACTGGAGGAGGGGATCCTCGACCTCGAGTCGTCCTCGGAGTCGGCATGTTCCAGCGTGTACCAACAGTCCCATTACTCCTCCTTGATGCAGTCGACCTCCTTGACCATTGCCTTGCCTCATGCGCTGTGGGCTCGACCCAGTCTGTTCTTGGGTGATGTGACATGGTGAGAACAAGAAGTGGAGTAGTCAGAGAAGGAAGGGGAGAATGTGGAGAGGGGAGTGAATAAGGAGAGGAGGTGCCGGCCTCTTAATAGCTGCAGGGCCTGGCGGGAATGGGTGGGGGCAGGTGGACACGTGGTGTCAGGCCATTAAATGGCTCATTTCCTGGTGATGTAAGTGGCCGGGGGATTGTACAGAGAAAAGAGAATGAGGCCGCGGGCGGATGACGAGAGAGGTGAAACTTCCCGCGCGGGCGGTTAGGTTTGGATCGCGCTCCAAAACATCCCCCTCCACATATGGAGGATATGATCTTTTTGCCAATCCAGATCCATAGGGCGACTCTGA
The DNA here is from genome assembly GCF_018294505.1 of Triticum aestivum. Lineage (NCBI taxonomy): Eukaryota > Viridiplantae > Streptophyta > Magnoliopsida > Poales > Poaceae > Triticum > Triticum aestivum. Next base: position 189,939,034 of record NC_057800.1, on the reverse strand, counting down.
TAGAGTGGTTTTGTCTGGTATTTTCGTCATAGAAGCGGTTATTTCGCCGATCAGCTCCTTTTGGCGATTCTGCTAGAGTTGCTCTAAGGTCAGGTATTGTTTGAATCATTAGAAATTTAAGTGTGAACCTCAGTGGCAGATTTTCTTCCTCGGGGTTATGTGTTTTGGTAGCTGTGAACAACTAGCTATTCCTAGTTACTAGAACAAATGATCTGGAGCTAATTATACTCTAGGTTCTCATATCTATTATTGTGTGGTTGCCTGATGGGCAGGACCATTTCTTCTCTTTTTGTTGTCAAAACAAAGTGAACTGACAATCCCTGTAACAAATATTGCAGACAAACCATCGTATCACTACAAGGATACAAAGACGCATTTACGGGCATGCTACTAATGTGGCTATCAGACCTTTAGATGAGGAGAAGGCAGTACAAGCTGCTACAGATCTCATTGGAGAAGGCTTCATCTTTTCGGTATTTTCTCAACCATTGATTAACTTTATGTACCTTGCTGTAATACAAGCAATTGAAATTTGACCAAACAATAATAGCCTTATGGTATGTTTTTTATTGTAGGTTGCTGTCGCCGCTTTAATTTTCGAGGTGCAAAGAAGTGCTAGGTCAGAGGCTAGAAAGGAGGAAGCTCGTAAACAGGAACTTGAGGTTGCACTGTAATATTATTTCACTCTATTATATTATTTCTCTATATTGTCTTACTTTGAGATCTTTGCTTAGTTCTCTGGAATGAGGTAAATGGACTATGCTAACATGTCCATGCATGCCACATTCGCTATTCAATCCTATAACGGTTCTTGAGAAACACTGCACACCAGAAAATGGTATCTATAAGACCCTATTGTGTAGCCATCGGACAGACTCAGTGCTAGTAGCTCCCACACCAGGTGGGGTCTGGGGAAAGGATTATACGAGGCAAGCCATAGAAATAAAAGAAGTTATACTTAAATTCTTAAGATAAAGCTCTTTCCGTTGCACATTTTGTGTTAAGAAAGTTTATTAAATGCACAATTTGATACATTCAGAGATATTAGGAATTTAGGGTGTCTCTAGTGTCTTAAGAACACAGGATTTTAATGGGGATATTTTTGAACTAAATCTCAAGCAACCCCCCTCATCCAAACATCCTGATTTAGTGACTACCAGGAACTGATCATATGATCATTCCTATAATTTATTATATCAGGTGATAGTTCGTACATGCTATATATCACTATCAGGTCAAAATTGATACATGGAATGGACATGCGGATAATAATTTAATATGCTACTAGAAGATCTTATTCAACCATCTGGCCACCATCTTGAGTGCCTCTCTTCTGAAAACAAGTGGAGGCATGTAAATACCTGGGAGGCTAGGAATTAACCCGATAAGCATACTAAGGTACTAATGGCGACGACCACAGGCTTTTGTTTCCATTTCCAACTGCATTGGTCATAGTTGTAGAGAATGGTTAGGGCCTACAATTAATCTTGCAAATCATATTACCTTTATATGGTTGACAAATATATTTTTAATGGGTAGAATATACAAGTTGAAGCATGATGGGGTTGATAAGATAAGTGCAACTATCACATGTTATAGATTTTGCAACTAGTTGTTTAATTGGTATTTGCTAAAATATGGGGGGATAGGAAATTAAATTGCTGAAGCTGCGCAAAACCTGGGCAAATTCAGAATTATGCTGATTAAGAATGAGATTTTTGTAATTTTTATTTGTTTTGTATATTCTTTTAAATCTGATACAGTCAAATAGAATGTATGTATATTGAAATAATAATACCTCCGTCTCAAAATATAAGACGTTTTTGTAAGCTAGTAGTTTAGCCTACAAAAACGTTTTATATTTTGAGACGGAGGTAGTAACATTTTGGGTAATCGACAGTACATTAGTTTATTAAATTGATCCCTTGTGGCAAGTTAGTTGTGCACACAGGTTTCGATCAGAACACATGTGTTCAATTGCTTTCCTTCCCAGTTTATAATGTTTTTCACTCAACATAATTGTATACATAAGCTTTGATCAGACCATTTAGCTTAATGTTTTTCACTGATCAACAGGAACTGAGACAAAAGGAAGAGATTCTAGCTAAAGATTTAGAAGATCTCAAGGTGAAGCTGGCTGAACTTGAGCGCCTCGCCAAAGGCCGGGGCCTTTCTGGAATATTGAACTTCAAAGGTGTCAATGCAGCAGATAGCAGCAAGGAAGCAACACCTGCTTGATTTATCGATTCAACTTTCGTCAGGAGAAAGGGGAATGTTGTGTTGTGGAGTTTATGCACAAAGCACCTCGAAATTAGCTAATTGGTTTCTTCTGTCGCAGTTCTTTGATACTGTAGCCATGCCCATTCTTTGGGTGAATGGATCAAATTTTATGGTGGTTGATCCATTAGACATCCTGATGAAATAATAGTGTGATTGTGTGAGGAAAAAGCCCTGTTACTTCTGGGTAAGTGACCACCGAACAAGATATAAAGATGAATGTATTCTTACTTTGGGCCTTTTTTGGCTCGCTAACACATAAGTGAGAAGTGCGATTGTGCTGTGGGCTCCCAACAGATTATTATCCAAAATTTCTCCTCAACCATGTAGTATGTCGGTGATCCATTGTGAGAGACTGATAGCAAGTCAGAATGAAACGGTTTGTTTCACCTGATTCTATTTTTTGTTATTGAACACATATGCGAGCTGTGTATTTGTAAACGATTAATCATAATGTTGTGCTGTACAATTGAAGATGGCCTCTCCATTTTTCTGAAGAAGACATGTACAACTGATGTCATGTTCTTTTCTGATGATGCATTCTGGAAGGATTGCTGTTCAGGTACAAGATGTACACATCAGTGCTTTCTTATTTTCTTAGTTTAGTGGATCACACATGTCTCATCTTGCAGTGTTTCCTTGAATAAAAGTGCATTTTTGTATTGCATAGAAACTGAAGACACGTGGTGCATGAGTTACTCCATGCACGCGTCACGTGACATAATTGCCTGGTCTGAGAAATGAAACTACTACGTGTACTGATTATATGTGTACGATGTATCAGTAGAAGTTTCCATGGGCCTATCTATTTGTTCGGTGAAATCTTCCTGTGAGCAACCTACAAAACCGTAAACCCTACTTCCACCTTACCATCTTTGGGAGCGCATATATACGCGTACAATCGTACACACGCATCTCTCTCCTCTCTGCACTGTAGACAGCGCCGGGCGACATGACCGGCGGCGTGAACGGCAACGGCGGAGGAGGAGGCGGCAACGGCGGGGCGTGCGCGGTGTGCAAGCACCAGCGGCGCAAGTGCGAGCCCAACTGCGAGCTGGCCGCCTACTTCCCGGCCAACAGGATGAACGACTTCCGCGCGCTGCACCTCGTCTTCGGGGTGGCCAACCTCACCAAGCTCATCAAGGCCAACGCCACCGAGGCGGCGCGGCGGCGCGCCGCCGAGACGCTGACGTGGGAGGCGCGGTGGCGCGAGCGCGACCCCTCCGAGGGGTGCTACCGCGAGGTCTCCTGCCTCCGCCGCGAGAACGCTGTGCTGCGCGCCGAGAACGCCGCGCTCAGGCGCCGGGCCAACCAGTGCGCGTGCTGCGCCACCACGTTGCAGCAGCAGCAGCAGCAGCAGATACTGCTCGTCTCGGCTTACAACAACGGCGCCCGGCCCCCCGGCGGCGTGCTGCACGGCGCCAGCGCCGGGGTCGTGCCCGGCGGCTTCTACAGCGGCAATGCCGGCGCCGTCCGTGCCGCCAATGGCAACGGGGCGATGCCCGCGCGGCCTCACGTGTCAGCTCCGGCGCCGCAGACGACGATGGCCGGGTACGCGCAGGGGGATCGCCACCACGCCGCGTCCGGCGGAGCGAACGGCACCGGCGCAGCTGGTCAGGCGGAGCCCAGGGAGAAGAGCAGCGCGAGGTAAGTTGAGGACGCTTCTCATTAATTCTTCCGTTGAGGTGGAGGTTTGCATTGCATGGTGGATATATATGGGCTTCTTCTACGCGTCGTGTTTTGTAAATGCAGGTGTGACGCTCAGCGCACAGCTAGCTAGCAGTGGGCAGTGAGAGAAGATGAAGGCCCCAAACCCTAGGCTGACTACAGAAATTCAACTGTTTCCTATGAAATTCATGTCCTAAGTAGGAACAAGCCCTAAGTATTGGTTTTGGAATAAAAAGTAGGTTTACTTCATCTTTTTTTTTGTGTGTGTGTTTCTCTTCTGCTTGAGCAGGATATCTAAAGTTCAAAGTGTAAAAACTCAGCTTTGTATAACTGGTGATTCATTTAATTAGAAGCCAGAAGATGATACATGCATTTTAGAGATTATTTCAAGCTATGCTTGTTGATTTAAGCAGCTGGTCATCCTGCTGCAAATCTAGAACCTCAGTTGCATTCAGTATTACCCATTCAGGAAAAGCACATGAACTGGAGTAGTACGCCTCACAAGTCACAAATATAGGGATTAAAAACACAGGAACAGTTAGAGTAGCTTGGAGGGACAGAAGGAGAAGCGTTGCTTTGATGTATTGCTACTCGATGAAATCACTAAGATCATCTAAACTCGTGAGTACAGGCCCTGGTGGAACTCATAAAGATTTCTCGCTAAGTGTGACCGAGGGAAGACTAATGATTACACAAATTCTATGTTGCCACAAACTGGAGATGACTCACAATAGAAAAGCGCTCAGACCGGTTGGATCAAACTCAGAGTGCATGACAAGGGTCATGGTTCATTCAAATCAACAATGACACAAATAAATGTGTCCGGTATTTTCTCAAGTAGTATCAAATATCAGCATGCGGATGGTGATGCATGTTATATTCGATATTTCTAATAGGAACAAAATATTAGGATTCCTTGTGCTACAACCTCAAAAAGAAACTGAAAATTCTACGCTGAAGCCATATAACTCAGATGTTCACCAAAACCAAGCGGGATACTGCGGGAACAGCCATACGGATTTAACGAGTCTCATCGGGTACTGCTGCTTCACCCTCTCTTACCAAACCAGCATCACCATTGCTAATCAAGAGGAACCAAGATAAATATATCAGTCAATTCGTATGAGCATGACATTATAACCAGCAAGATTGCAACAAAACATCACAGTAGGTTTAAGATAGGAGACCTCACCTTGACTGACCAGAGCCCTGCAGTGAGGGTGAGTCAACTTGCATTGTTACAGGGCCATCATTTACCAATGAAACCTGCAAAAGTTCCCAATTGACATGCATTCTGGAAAATGTAATGTAAGACAAGTCAGTTATAGCATCTGTTACTGGGGGGCACCTTCATCATTGCTCCAAAAATGCCATCTGCCAAGAAGAGATGAAGTAGGGACAATTGTTAGGAATAGGTTCAATGCGACATTGACGTCTAGCAGGGATCCTTCAAATGTACAGGAACAGATAGCAAAAAACAGAAATAGCAGCTCAATACTGTATTATGTGAAAATCATATAATTCATAAACTGACATACTCATGGCAAGGCATCAGGGGAGTACAAATCTGAACAAGCAGAATTGAGTTTTTGCTTTATAATGAAACAATCGGACAGTCCGTGCAGGAACAATGAGAAATATGAGAAAGCATCCATACATCGGTTACCATGAGAAAACCTCAATACGAATACAGGTGAACTTATGTAAAGAAGATCGATTTGATAATGAAGCACCCAAGATGGCCAACTTCAATAATGTATTATGCAATATTAGAAGCATCAACATATTACCTTTAACTGAATCAGTTTTGTACGACTTTTGAAACTTCTCAACCAAAGAAGCGTAGAAAGGTTTTGCTTTCGCAGGTGGCATAGCCACATGGAAATCTGGCTTGTTACCCTTCAGGATTCCATATAAGGTAAATTGACTCACTGAATAGGATAACATCTTAGAAAAAGAATAATTGACAACATCAATTGTTAAAGGTTACGCCATTACAGAATCGGAAGTAGAGATGGCAAGTTGCATTGTATTACCTAACAGGACTTCAAAGTTCTGCTGCATAACCTGAAGAAAGTGAAACGTAAAATAAAGTTCAGGAGGTAATCAACATGCTGAATGCTCTCCTATGCATAATTGCTTATAGATGACTCTGAGGCTTACGCTCTGATCCCATGCTTTTCCAGTCTTCTCATTAGTAAACAGCCTCGTATTCAGGACCTTCCGACAGCTACGGAAATAGAGTGTTAGCATAAATCGGACACCATCACAGTGAGATATATTTACTGGACATTTCAGTATAAACAAATTTTCTGTTGTCAGAAAATTAACGGTGACAAGTGAGTCATTGGTGCATGAATTGCACATAAGTTAAGCAAAACTTTCCAAATTACAGAGTGTCACAACAGAATCCTTCAAGCACCAGAATACAGCACCACGTCTAGTTACTAGCACTATTTATTGATACGCTAACGATTGTCGTCTTAATCACTCAATCCACCAAAAGGAGTGATCAATTACACATCATTCACCCAGATTCCGGTGGAAAACCTCCCTGCGAGAGGGGGCGGGTGCCGAGGATTAGGAGGGAGAGAGGTCAGAGGTGGGTTCATTACATATACTCGGCGTCGGAGCTGGTGTCAGCCTCATGAACGCCGACGAGGACGAGGAGGCCCGGGCCGATCGCCGACACCACTTGCCCTTCCACCTGCGACCCCCGCAAAGACCAATCAGCGCCCATCTCTCCCAATGATTCCGTGCAGGATACAGCGGATGTGGCGAACTGAAGGGGAAGCGATCACCTCGACGCTGGCCGAGAGGACGCGCTGCACCACGGCCCTCATCTCCTTCCTTCTGGCCTCCGCCGCGGCGAGGCTCCGAGCTTCCTGCGAGTGGGCGGGTCGCCGGAGACGGCAGTCGGCGACTGGTGGGCGGGTGGGCGGAGTGAGCAGCGGAAGCAGCGGAGGCCTCAGCGAGGGTCGACGGGCCGGTAAAAATGCCCATGATTTATTGGGTCTAACAGGCCGGACTTTGTCAGGAGGACTGGGCTTTGCCAGGATTTGCACTCTTGACATTTTTTTCCTGTTAGAGCTTGACTTTTTTTGCCACTTATTAGAGCTTGACTTAAAATATATTGAATTGTATTGTTTACTTTTTCAAAAAGAGGCGCTTTATTACTTAAAAGATTTAAGCATTACACCCGGGCTCTGCATAACTAAGATGCACACAGCCAAATAGGACCCTCTCACACAAAATAAAAATAAAAAGGCGAATTATAACAAAACATGTAGAGTCCATATAACGCCTAAAAACGGAGGAGGACCAATCCTTAGATCATGCTGCCACCCATGTTGTATTGTTTACTAGTGTTTTGACAACATGTAAAAGACACAGTATCATCACCAAATTTATCTCACTGTCATGAAATTTACATGGGAAACAGCACTAATTCCATTAACATACATGAGTCTGGGTATATATACGTACAGATGGTTTGGTAATCTTACATCTTTACACCTGATTTGTCCAAGAAATCCATCTTACAACATGCTCACTCACCTAGCTACGAGTGCAGAGGCGCACAGCACACTGCTGTCGTCACATTCTACAACCACCTCTAAATTCCTTATTCTTCACCCATATGAACAACAAGCACAGAGAAAATCTTTACCAATTGCTGATCTTGCATCTATTGATTTATGAAGTCCGAGTAGTATTTTCTGCTTCCACGGCAACATCCTGCACATTGCCATCTTCCGTTGCCGGATGGACATCCATCGGCTTACCCTCGATTGTAACAGGCCCTTCATTCACCACCACCTCACGTCCATAAGCATCGGCCTGCCCCGGGACATCCGACGTTTTGTCGTCCTGTCTCTTCATGGAGATCTTCCTGCTCAGTGTGCTTGTCAGTGATCTACCCGGCTCCCCTGCGTTCTTCTCCACCACCTTCGCCATGTCTTCTGTCAAGCTTCCCGCGTCTCCTCCTTTGCTTGCATCGTCGCTGACGACAATCTTTATCGATGTCCGCTTCTCGCCAAGCTCCTTCAGGTTGGGACGTGGGGTTCGGGGGAGCCTTGGATCAAGATCCGGCGAACCTTGACGCGGGGTCCGTGGGAGGTTCGGATCAAGCTCTGGTGCACTCTGAGGACCAGGACTTGTGGGGATGATAGGATCAAGATCGCGAGACTTCTTCGAGTTCCTCCGGAAAAATGAGCCCATATTGAACATACCGCCATGACCACTCTTTGGGGTAGGAGCAGGAGGGGCTTCCTTTGATATGTCAACCTCTTGGAGGATCTCCGTGTCTGGATTGCGCGCCCGCCCTTTCCGGGATTCCCATGTCTGGGGAACACCAGTTCCAGGGCGATGTACATATACACCTCCAGGTTGTTCTTGTCCATCAAAGTCAATGTGCTCAACTTCATCCATTATGACTTTCCTTTCTTCAAGCAGCTTAGCAGCATCCGACTTGCTATCAGCAGAGGTGGGCAGTGGCAGTTTCACATCAGTTTTCGCCGGTGATTCTTCCAAACTCGTTGTTGCCTCCGTCTCCTTCAAAAACATTTGGGATAGAGTTATTCTACAATAATCTAGTGTTACCATTCATTGAGGTGCTACCTTGCTACCATCGTCAGATGACCACCAAAAAGGTCTTAAAAACTATAGCCTAAAAGTTAAGAATGTTATCACCAACCTCTGATACATCTTCAATCGTTATAGCCAGGTGGATCCTTCCTTTCTTGACATTCTTCAGCGATATCCATTTGTCATGTCTTTGTCCACCTCTCAGTTCATTTACGTCTACCGTACATTCTCTGTAAACAAATTGGAATTCATCATGTATTTATTTTTCTTTCAGTAAAGGACCAAATACATCTGTTCAGTAAGAAACAGCAAACAAGGGCCAATTTTCAAGCCGAGATAAAACAAATGCCAGAAGTCATCTTTTAGGGACCACAGCAGAATCACAACACTGCTCATCGCAAATATTTTTTTCGAGAAAACGCAAGAAGCTTTGCATATCGATGCATTGATAGAAGAAAAGGTTATGTACATGTTCATTGCAAATATAGTTCTACAGAAAATTAAGGATCAAGTGTCCAAAGATTGGCATTTACAGATTTGCTAATTGCTCCATGTCTCAAATACAAGACAATACATATGTTATCCTATGGATCTCCTGGTTAGAGTTTCATATAGCAAGATGAGTTCAGAAAAAAGAACATACCCAAGCGAGTCATCAAACATGTGGTCCTTATCACGAACTTCCATAACAAGTTCATTTGATGCTTCCCACGACGTGATGGGTATCTTGAATTCCTCAAACCACTTAGGAGATAATGTTTTCCTCTGTATTTGAGTTTGGAATTTAAAAGGACCAATACGACCTCTGACATAAGGGTCCGACAGCCCTATAAAATAGAACATGAAATGTTTGAAACAAATGATGAGTAATGCAAACATTTCGACAAAGGCAGCCACAGCCGCAGGTGATTCTCACCGTTTATATCAGCTGGTTTCATGTCAAGCCCTTCCAAAATCTCAAGTTTCACATATGCAACAGGAGGTCTCTCCTCAATGTTGAACCAGTTATTTTCTGCAGAATATTAGATATTAATGGAAAGCAAGTAGATAACACAGCAGAAAAGGGTTAGAAGATTTATCATCACAAAAAGTATTAGAATGAGAAGTATCATTCTTCCAAAAATTAGGACAAAGTACAGATGTTATTTAACTTTAAGCACAATCACATTAGTTTTACTTGTGCCAGCACACTCAACTAAATAAAACGAGTGAAAAAATGTTGGTTCATATTGACCCTACACCATAGGGCGGGCCTGGCGCAGTGGTAGAGTCTCTCCACTTGTGGTCTGGAGGTCCTGGGTTAGAACCAACCTCCTTGCAGAAACTCCCATCCCCAGACCCCACCTTGTGTGGGAGCTTTCAGCACTGGGTTCGCCCTTTATTGACTCTACACCCTATCTGAACTGCTTGATACTACTAGTATTTAGTGAAGTGATATTTCTGAAACTGTAATATTTAGACCAGCAGGAAGAAAGGATAATTTCTGAAACACAAGCATGAAACGGAAGGTTACTTCTTACCAGAAGGAGTAGATGAGAACTTTTCCATGTTGATGACAAGCATATTGGGCTGGAAAAGGAAAAGATGCATCAACAGTTAAAATATCATAATTAAAAGTAAGATCGGTATTTCTGAATGGGGCAGAGTGATCTAACCTCAACTAATGTCTGCCCAAATGCAGTATCCATCAACTTATCCTGGACAAAGAAATACGGGAGACCAAGTGATCACTAAGAAACATATTCAACAATGTTACCAAAAGTTCTAGAAAAAGGAAAAGTATGACATGTGGGCGGTTACCAGCCATCCTGAAATTCCAGGAAACTCAGTGACATCAAGTCCGTGACCAACGAGTGGTTTTACCGTCATTTGAAAATAAGGAGGCTCCACAAAGCATAGTCTTAAGCGGCCAAGAAATGGCCAACTCCGAACAAACTTCACACCAAGTAAAACCTGCAGTGAACATATTTTTGTCCTGAGAACAAGGAAAGGACAAGGGGAACAAACTGATTGGTGTCTCTAATGAATGATAATTTACTGCAATTCCGATTGAAACCTTTTCTTCTCTTCTGTTTACTCCAGAAGGATTTTGCATATCTTTTACAACTACATCAGTACACTTTTAACAGTTGAGGATCTCTTCTTGTTTTCCCTTTTTTTAAGAAGATACATGTAGGCCACTGCTGGTTCCAAAGTTGTCGTTGGCTTCGTTAGGATTATATCAGTACTAGCAATCTACCTACAGATGCAAGAATAATATTTGTTTCCATTCACTCTACAGGGCAGCCACTGAGCAAACTAGCCTCCACCATGGTGAGAAATGGCCATTCCATTCCTCCACTGAGCAAAGTAAATCTATGTGTAGTGTCTATTTGGAGTAAGGATAAACAGGCAGCCTTAACCAATTTTGAGCAAGAGGTATAATAAAAAAATGTGTTATTTTTAAGGAGCAAAAGAACTCTGCTATACATGTGTATTTGCTTGTCTTGTACATTTTCTCCATATAATATCCGGAGAACCAAGTTGCCAATCGCTTGATTAGTGATAGAATGATGGTGCTAACTAGGAGACTTGCCTTTCCTTCGACATGCATCCTAGTCAAATGCATGTTTGCGGTCATTCCAAGTCCCACACTCTTATGCAGCTGCATGGCAAGCACAACACTCATATCTTCAGCAGATAGGAAGTTCATCCCTAGCTCCAAAACCTGGGTCAATCAATTGGATGGCATACAGAAACATTACAAATGTACATCCCACGGAAGGGAAAGGGAAGAATCAGATCAAAAGAAAGTAATGCCCACCAAATGATCATCATCTGATGTCTCAGGCAGAACTCTCATCGAGGTAAATATTGGTGAATCCCTACCCATGTAAAGCTCCTGGACACTTGCTTTACTCTGCACAAAAACTACACGAATTGAGGCATACTCACTTAAGGTGACTTCAAAAAACAAGGTTGAACTAGCATTTTTAAGTTAAAAGTCATGCAATAGAACATCATCATGAATGTAAGACATTAGTGGAAATGAAGTAGATAAAATAGCAGGAAGATATAAAACATACAACTGTCCAAGGTTTGAATTTATCCAAGAACCACGGTATGATGGGCCGTAAAAGTTGTGAAACAATCTTCTCCATACAGATAGGCCACATCTTTTTCACTGCATGATTTAACCAACGTACTGATTCTCCATCAGAAAGCAGCTGATAGAGAAAACAAAATGAGTTTAGTGTGACCACAGATCACAACAAAGTTAAAAGCAAGAATGGGTACACTAGCCTAGTCAACCAAGTTCATCCTTGTAATAACTGACACAAACATTGATTTTGGATTGCAGAAAAGGTGCATACTCTTTGTTGGTAGGCAGATTTCATTTCCGCATGTTGTATTCGCTTCCGTAGTCTCATTGCGCAGCGGGCATTTACCTACAATAAAAACAAGCATAGTTTAAATTTTAGTTCTGGAACCAAACAGCCATGATAAATTTATACGTATTTAGTTCAGATTTTCTGGTATCTAGCCATATTCATGCAAACATCTAAGCCATTATCTGGAAGGTTAAAATTTGTGCATCTGAAGCTAGAACTTAGTAACAAAAGTCATATAAAAGAAAAAACATTTCAAATGGAAACAGGGGGTAAAATAAGGAAAGAAATTTAGTGCAGTAAGGACAGCTCAAAGCAACTACTGATTGGCATTGATTGGCAATACCAGGGAAATATTTAAGAAAGTGACAAGGCGGCGTCTATCTCAAATACATTACTACATGCTTTAATTATTATAAAAGTGAGGTTAGTCCAGAGAAACCATTGGAAATTCATTGATCCTGCTGAATGCTTATGAAATTATATTGTGATTTACCAATCCTTAAAAGTTGGTGCGTTGCTGAGCTGCATAGAAATCCTAGGGAGCAGGGACACTGGCTCACCATATCAAATTGTTGTAGCCACAAAACATGGATAGATGATAAATTTTGCTGGAACAAGTAATATTTTTCAAACTAAGGCATAACTTTCGTGAATTACGAATTTATATGCTCATATTTCATTTAAGGCAACAAAATTTCCACTGTATCATGTAACATGTTTAATAACTTTTTCCCCAGAAATCTAAAAGAAAGTATTCAACAAACTAAAAGTCAAATTCACATTTTCCCTGGAAGCATAGAACCATCAGGTTACAATTTATTAAAAAAACATCATATATTGCAGAAGCTGGGCTACAGCACGTCAACGCGGCCTCCCCTATAAATGCCCAAGAAAACGCATAAGAGTGTGTCTGTCGCCTGTTCCAAGTAATACACAAATGGAGAAATCATCGGTACTATGCCCAGCTATAGTATCCTGCAAACTCAATTTCACAAAGCATCAGAAACATCATTGCCAGACAAAATAGGATTCCAATAAAGAAAACCAAGTCAAACGGAGCGGCTATAACCCGCAAGCACGGCCAGAATCATGCACTTTGTGCCTTATAAAGCTCTGTAACCACCAGATGTCAAAAAAAAAGCTCTGTAACCACCAGCTACGTCACCAGAGACGAGTCCAAGGCACCCGATAAGTGGGGAAAGAGCAGGAATCTGGGAGCCAAAGCGACGGTGCGGTATAAACCCGGATGCAGCAGGCGAGCATGAAGTTCTAGGAACGAAGCCGTATCCCGGGAGGGACGAGGCGGCGGGGCGGAGAGAAGTAGCAGCGGTAGCATACTTGCCATGTATAGGTAGAGGAAGGCGATGAGGAAGACGACGGAGTGGCAGAAGCCGAAGGAGGCGGCGGCCCACAGCGCGAGCAGCACGAGGCCGATGTGGTGCACTATGGAGAGGTCGCCGGCGTCCATCGCTGCTCCGCTGCGCCGCGCCGGCCGGCGATCTTGTTTGCTGCCGCGAAAAGGAGTTGCAAGTGGCGGGTTTGTGAATCTGGGAGGAACGGACGAGGCGAGGCGAGGCGAGCGGGTGCGTGTCCCGGGAAAGGGATTTCTGAAAATGACGGGGTGGCGAGTGAGAGATTATTGCCATCCATGACTGACCCGAGCCGACACGTAAGGAAGTGGCAAGTGGCGTGGTGGTACACGCGCATCGTGCTCCGGTCCGGTTCGGGTATATCGGCCGTCGTCACTCCATGGTCATAGGTGCTAGAAAAAGAAATTGTTCGTCGTGCTTATTTTTGTAATTTTCTCATATCAAAACATAACCACTCGTCATATGTAAATAACTGGTTGTTCTTCTATATTGTACAGTGCTCCCTTCCATCCAAAATAAGGGTCGTGATTTTATTATACAATAGTGATGACATAAATGATAGTTGACTTAATATGGCTTTCTAATAAATGAAAATTCCGTTCCTTGCAAAAAAAAATGAAAAATCTATGCATTTTTTAAGTAAACAGGTCGTCTCATTAAATGGAACCAAGTTCGAACATGAAGCGTATAGCTTTTCTTGGAAACATTCAAGCGCGTCGAAGGCGGAGAACAGTTTCATGCGTACCTCAGTACTAAATTGTTCACTTAAGTCACTGCACTTGTTCTTCTCAAATGCTGACTTCATGAAAGTACTTTGTGCCATTTTAGACCCATTTGGATCAAAGGGGGCACATATAATTTGTATGGGTTCATGTAGTAAGCCTCTTTCGGTCGTTAGGGAAGAAATATTATAGGAATAGGCAACTTGTAGAAAATGAGATGTCGTGCATCTCAGATCCTATGAATACGAATAAAAAACAGATGTCATTTGGTTCATAGCATAGAATTTTTTTTCATTGAGTCTAGGTTAGTGTTTATTTTCCTATAAAATATGAAGGATAGAAAAAATTCCTTCAGATGAGTAGGATTATATTCCTGCAAACCAAATGATAGTATACAATATTTTTTTTATAGAAATCATATCCTACAAAATTTCTCCAAACCAAAGGATCCCTAATTGTTTGTTGGTGCGTCTGGAAATAAGGAGTGTATAAATCAAGTTCGTATGAAATACTTGCACACATTCCGTAAGAATTTGGAGGGAAATCAAACATGGGCTAAGACGTCAGTTTTTAATGTTTGTGCACACGGTTTAATGCTTCAAATTCAAAACGACATTCTTGAAGAAAAGAAATGATGGCATGCCAGCTGTTGTTATTTTCTTCATACCAGGCTTTGTTTTTCCACATTCTTCCGGAAAAGAAGTCTAAGAAGATGACACGATGTACTAATTCGGTGTGGACCAGTGTTAGAAAAAAAACTAGTGTCGACCAGAGAGTACGAGGTCCAATTGTCCGCGCGGACCGGGCCGACGCGGATTGGATGCCAGTGCCGTGCCGACACTGGGGAAGGACAGTCCACCTGACCTGTTGGATCTAAATCTGACAGCAGGGGCCACGTTTAGCACGGTGCCGCCTGTTACCGATAACTCATTTTGCTTCTCCATCCAATTAGGCCACGTCGTTAACGGCACGAGGCTTCGATTCCTTTGGCCAAACAATCATGCAACGTGGGTGTTATCATCAGTCACTTCGTCCATGTGAGGCCCACGCGATCCCTTTGATCGACCAGCTACGAAGTTTCTTCTGCGGGCGGTGAGCAACGAGTAATTTAATTACCAGTCTGGACGCTGGAGATACCCTATCAGCAGATTCAGAAAACGACGGGAAGTTGGACCTATTATACGCGTGCCGCAGGGAACCAACCATTCACGCGCAAAACTGTTTCTTCTGAGTGACCACCGGCAGTGGATTCCCGTCGATGGCGCCGTCTGGCAGTACGTCGTTGCACGCTGAAAAGGTTTTCTGTTATTGGCACTTTTTTTAAGTATATACAAATCCAGCAATCCTATCGCTTTCTTCTTCTCATCGCCAAACGATCCCAAGCGGCATATTGTTGGTAGTAGATCTCAAGTCGTCCACCATGTCTTGGCAATCTTGGGTTAGATGGTTGGCGCTCTCTCAATGATCTCATCACACGGTTTGTACGTCTGCTCGCTGAATAGTATAATCCGCGGTTTCAAGGTCGGTCAGGCCACCTCCAAGTGACAACTCGTAAATTTTCTCCCGCATCCGTCTGCGGACAAAGAACTAGTCCGTGGACACGGACGCGGGAGCCGGTCATCTGATGTTGTCTGCATACATTTCAAACAATTTTTTGACAAACCGGACAAAGTTCATGCAAACACATCAGATTTTTATTACATTTCGAACATGTAGAACAAACCTAGGAATCAATTATGATAATATCTAGATAGAACATGAATGGAATACAATAAGGCAGCTGCGCTAGATGGGTTTAATATAGAGTTTTATCAGCACTCCACTCCTACTCCTAGGATACTGTAAAAAAATGATTTTACTTGCCTTCCTAGAAGACTTTTACGATAACATCTTGGATATTGACAGAATCAATTATGGTGTGATAACTTTGATCCCAAAAGGTAGTGATGCTGATAGGATTCAGAAATACAGAACCATCTGTCTTTTGAATGTCATCTTTAAAATCATTACAAAAAATTTGGTCAACAAGTTTATTAGGGGGTGATTAGAAATACCTAGTCTGCTTTCTTGAAGAAGAGATATATCTTGGAGGGTGTCTTAAGGTAGCCTTTGTTTGAGCCGCAGATAGTGATTCTCGGATTCTAGGCCTCACAGAATCTAAATCTACAACAAACACACAGATTATTATCTCAGCTTCCTAGAATCGCTTCTGAAAATTAAACTAGTAGGCAAGTCCAAGCTGAAGCTGCGAATTTGGTGATTCTAGTGATTCCTGACCTGCCACTTATCCAAGTTAAAGTCTAGCCCAAGTTCTGCTCGTTATTACATTAGGAATGCCACTCCACCCTGACGCAAATTTCCCGACGACGGGTACAGGGGTCCTCCTCCCCTTCGTTAACGGAACGAAAACAGAGAGAAAGGGCGATGTGGGGCTCTCTCTAGGGTTCTGGCGACGGCGCCACCTTCAGTGGCCCTGTCGGCTCCAGAACTGGTGGATCCGGCATCACCACCTCCACCCATCCCTGTATTCCGGCCAACGAGCCCCGCCTCCGCCGCTCCCCATCTGCTCAGCCTGCACCATCCCGCCCCCAATCACTGCATAGGATGTGTCTCCCTGAACCCCACGCGCGCCGGCCACCATCATCTGAATCCCACGTCCAACATCCAGCACCAGCCGTCCCTGATGACCCACAAGTATAGGGGATCTATCGTAGTCCTTTCGATAAGTAAGAGTGTCGAACCCAACGAGGAGCAGAAGGAAATGATAAGCGGTTTCCAGCAAGGTATTCTCTGCAAGTACTGAAATAAGTGGTAACAGATAGTTCTGTGATAAGATAAATTGTACTCCCTCCGTCCGAAAATAGTTGTCATCAAAATAAACAAAAATGAATGTATCTAGAACTAAGATATATCTAGATACATCCCCTTTTATTCATTTTGATGACAAGTATTTCCGGACGGAGGGAGTAACGAGCAACAAGTAACAAAAGTAAATAAAGTGCAGCAAGGTGGCCCAATCCTTTTTGTAGCAAAGGACAAGCCGGAACAAACTCTTATAATAGGAAAAGCGCTCCCGAGGACACGTGGGAATATCGTCAAGCTAGGTTTCGTCACGTTCATATGATTCGCGTTCGGTACTTTGATAATTTGGTATGTGGGTGGACCGGTGCTTGGGTGCTGCCCTTACTTGGACAAGCATCCCACTTATGATTAACCTCTATTGCAAGCATCCGCAACTACAACAAAAATATTAAGGTAAACCTAACCATAGCATGAAACATAAGGATCCAAATCAGCCCCTTACGAAGCAATGCATAAACTAGGGTTTAAGCTTCTGTCACTCTAGCAACCCATCATCTACTTATTACTTTCCAATGCCTTCCTCTAGGCCCAAATAATGGTGAAGTGTCATGTAGTCGGCATTCACATAACACCACTAGAGGAGAGACAACATACATCTCATCAAAATATCGAACGAATACCAAATTCACATGACTACTAATAGCAAGACTTCTCCCATGTCCTCAGGAACAAAAGTAACTACTCACAAAGCATAAACATGTTCATAATTAGAGGGGTATTAATATGCATATATGATCTGAACATATGATCTTCCACCAATTAAACCAACTAGCATCAACTACAAGGAGTAATTAACACTGCTAGCAACCTACTAGCACCAATCCCGGACTTAGAGACAAGAATTGGATACAAGAGATGAACTAGGGTTTTGAGAGGAGATGGTGCTGATGAGGATGTTGATGGAGATTGCCCTCTCCCGATGAGAGGAGCGTTGGTGATGATGATGTCGATGATTTCCCCCTCCGGAAGGGAAGTTTCCCCGGTAGAACAGCTCCGCCAGAGCCCTAGATTGGTTCTGCCAAGGTTCCGCCTCATGGCGGTGGAGTTTCGTTTGAGAAGATGGCTTATGATTTTGTTTCCCATCGAAAGACTCCATATAGCAGAAGATGGCCACCGGAGGGCCACCAGGGGGCCCACGAGGTAGGGGGCGCGCCCCCACCCTCGTGGGCAGGGTGTGGCCCCTGGTGAGTTTCTTCCGCTCAATATTTTTTATATATTTGGAAAACATCTTCCGTGAAGTTTCAGGACTTTTGGAGCTGTGCAGAATAGGTCTCTAATATTTGCTCCTTTTCCAGCCCAGAATCCCAGCTGTCGGCATTCTCCCTCTTTATGTAAATCTTGTAAAATAAGAGAGAATGGGCATAAGTATTGTGACATAATGTGTAATAACAGCTCATAATGCAATAAATGTTGATATAAAAGCATGATGCAAAATGGACGTATCAACTCCCCCAAGCTTAGACCTTGCTTGTCCTCAAGCGAAAAGCCGAAATTGAAAAATATGTCCACATGTTTAGAGATATAGGTGTCGATAAAAATAAAATACGGACATGAGGGCATCATGATCATTCTTAGAACAACAACTCATATAATTCTTTGTCATATAATCTCTAATGTTAGAGTAATAATTCAATCACAATATCAAGTATGAATCGTAAGCTTCATTGAAAACTAACAAACTACAATCTTAGTCATTGAAGCAATTGCAATTTATCATAACATGGGAAAGAGTCATTGTATAAGAGCTTTTCAGCAGGTCCACATACTCAACTATCATATAATCTTTCACAATTGCTGACACTCATGCGATACTTATGGGTATGGAGTTTTAATCGGAGACAGAAAGATAGGGGCTTATAATTTTGCCTCCCAACGTTTTACCTCAAGGGTAATGTCAACAGTAATAGTTCATGAAAACTCACATCCAATTAGCCATATATACCAGGATATTTCCAATATATTGTGCTTGCCAAAGGATAAAGTGTAAAAAGGAAGGGTGAAAATCACCATGACTCTTATGCAATGTAGAAGATAAAAGTAAAAGATAGGCCCTTCGCAGAGGGAAGCAGAGGTTGTCATGCGCTTTTATGGTTGGATGCACAAAATCTTAATGCGAAAGAATGTCACTTTATATTGCCCCTTGTGATATGGACCTTTATTATGCAGTCTGTCGCTTTTATTACTTCTATATCACACGATCATATAAAGCTTATTTCCTCCACACCAGTCAATCGTACATATTTAGAGAGAAATTTTTATTGCTTGCACCGATGACAACTTACTTGATGGATCTTACTCAATCCATAGGTAGATATGGTGGACTCTTATGGCAAGACTGGTTTAAGGGTATTTGGAAGCACAAGTAGTATCTCTACTTGGTGCAATGAATTTGGCTAGCATGAGGGGGAAAGGCAAGCTCATCATGTTGGAAGATCGAAGACAATATAATTCATCTCAGATGTAAAAAAACATAACCCATTATGTTGTCTTCCTTGTCCAATGTCAACTCTTTAGCATGTCATATTTTAATGAGTGCTCACAATCATAAAAGATGTCCAAGATAGTATATTTATATGTGAAGACCTCTCTTTTGCCTGTCCCTTCTGCCTTTACTCCCTTCACCGAGGCAGCGTTCTAGCTGGTGCGGTGCTCTCCTCCCCCTAGCGCCCTCCTCCCCCCCTGCCGCTCGCCACTCCGGCGGCGGCGTCCACCCCTCCCGCCGCCTGCCACTCCGGCATCGGCGGCCACCCCCCGCCGCTCCAGCCTGCCGGCTGCCTCCCCGGCCCCGGCGACCCCTCCTCGCGCCCTCGCGCTCCCTGCCCGCCATGTCGTCCAGCCCTTTGTCCGTCACCTCCTCCTTCCGTCGCGCCGGAGAGCGACCCGTCGTGTCCGGCCTCGGCCTCTCCTCCAGTTATGCGGGCTCTGAGGCGCAGGGCCCGGCTGGTTGGGATGCGGACGCTGGTGCCATGGTGGCGGCGGCCGGGGATCCAGAGTGGATGCGCCCTCGTCCGTCCAAGAAGGAGCTTTAGAGGCGCCGCCTGGCAGATGGATCGGGCCCTTCGCATGCCGCCCCTCCCAAGGCGCGTCGCGAGATCTCGCCGGAGATGATCGGACTCTGCTTCAAGTGCTTCGAAGAGGGTCACTACAAAGCGGACTGCACCAACCAAGTCGTGTGCTTTCGCTGCAAGCTGCCCGGCCATGAATCCAAAGATTGCAAGAGGCCACGGAGCCCTTCGCCGGAAGAGGACCTCAGGCGCGCTGCGGCGGCGAAAGTGGCGCGCAGGGACCAGCCCCCACGTCCTGCAGGCGCCGCGTCCAGAGCCCCCCCCCCCGACCCCGCCCGCACCGCCCTCCCTCTCCACGCCTGCGGTCTGGCCACGCCTGTTCGCCCCACGGCTTGCATCGCCGGGACCGGAGGAATTCTCGGTGAGTGAGCTTTGTGTCATCCGCCGCACCCAGAACATGGGGGACTTGGAGCAGAGGCTCCAGTTCGCCATGGTGGCTTATTTGGGGTGGGCACGGCATGACATCTCCCCGGATTTCGTTGCGCAGGCGCTTGGTGCGGTGGTCGGCATCGAGAAAGAGTGGCTCTCCGTCCACAGTTATTAGCCGGAGGATTTTCTGGTCATCTTCGCGCGGCGAGAGCACCGCAATTCCGTCGCGGCCCGGCCGTTCATCGAGTTCCAAGGTGTGAGGCTCTACTTCCGTCAATGGAACCGTCAAGCTCAAGCTGTTCACTCCGTCCTCAACTTCAAAGTCTCGCTCGTCCTAGAAGGGATACCACCGCATGCTTGGGACCATGAGGTCGCTAAGGACCTACTGGGATATTCTTGCCTGGTGGACGTGGTGGCGCGGGAGACATGCTCACGCCGCGACCTCTCTGCGTTCAAGCTCTCTGCTTGGATGGCAGACCCGGCGGCCATCCCCTCTCTCTGCTGGCTGGCCATCCCGGAGCCAGGCTTGATTGCTCCTCTGTCCGAGCCGGCGCTGCTCCAGTACAAGATCCTTATTCACCTGGACTCCATTTTGGACTTCTCAGATCGCGATGAGCCGTTGTTCCTTGGAGTCTCGTCGGACAGTGGGCAGAGCGGAGTGCCGTCGGACTGCAGGATCAGCGGGAGTGGTGGTACGGCGCATGCGCCAGTGCCACGCCAAATGCCATGGAGGTTTGTTCAGCGCGACGCCAGAGGGAGCTCAGCCTTGTGCGGGCGGCGGCGCGTGCTTGCCGACGAGGTCTCAGTCTAGCTCCGATTGGCACATCCCGCCAATGGCGGACAGGGAGTTTGTGTCAGCAAAGGGGCCGCACTGGTGACCAAAGACAGGCTGTCAGTCAGAGTCTCAGCTTTTGACCGGCTGACCGCACAATCTGGACCCACAGAAGGTTCAAACAGGCGTTCAAATGAGGAGGATAGGCGTGCCATTGCGATGGGACCAGAGTCACAGCGTATTGCTGTGTAGAGAGTTGGGAGCTCTACCGAGCCAATCACCGGCGCAATCATTGGCGACTCGCAACGGCCGGTCGTGGAAGGCCCCACCCCCGCGGCTTCGGATTCACCCGCAGCCAAACAGGAAGGTGGCCATCTGCCACGAAGAGATGCTGGTCTGGGACCACTGGAGGATCAGGAGCGCCTGATGACCAACAAGTATAGGGGATCTATCATAGTCCTTTCGATAAGTAAGAGTGTCGAACCCAACGAGGAGCAGAAGGAAATGATAAGCGGTTTTCAGCAAGGTATTCTCTGCAAGTACTGAAATAAGTGGTAACAGATAGTTTTGTGATAAGATAAATTGTAACGAGCAACAAGTAACAAAAGTAAATAAAGTGCAGCAAGGTGGCCCAATCCTTTTTGTAGCAAAGGACAAGCCGGAACAAACTCTTATAATAGGAAAAGCGCTCCCGAGGACACATGGGAATATCGTCAAGCTAGTTTTCATCGCGTTCATATGATTCGCGTTCGATACTTTGATAATTTGATATGTGGGTGGACCGGTGCTTGGGTGCTGTTCTTACTTGAACAAGCATCCCACTTATGATTAACCTCTATTGCAAGCATCCGCAACTACAACAAAAGTATTAAGGTAAACCTAACCATAGCATGAAACATATGGATCCAAATCAGCCCCTTACGAAGCAACGCATAAACTAGGGTTTAAGCTTCTGTCACTCTAGCAACCCATCATCTACTTATTACTTCCCAATGCCTTCCTCTAGGCCCAAATAATGGTGAAGTGTTATGTAGTCGACATTCACATAACACCACTAGAGGCTAGACAACATACATCTTATCAAAATATCAAACGAATACCAAATTCACATGACTATTAATAGCAAGAGTTCTTCCTTGTCCTCGGGAACAAACGTAATTACTCACAAAGCATATTCATGTTCATAATCGGAGGGGTAATAATATGCATATAGGATCTGAACATATGATCTTCCACCAAATAAACCAACTAGCATCAACTACAAGGAGTAAACAACACTACTAGCAACCTACTAGCACCAATCCCGGACTTTGAGACAAGAATTGGATACAAGAGATGAAGTAGGGTTTGGAGATGAGATGGTGCTGATGAAGATGTTGATGGAGATTGCCCTCTCCCGATGAGAGGAGCGCTGGTGATGACAATGGTGATGATTTCCCCCTCCGGGAGGGAAGTATCCCAGGCAGAACAGCTCTGCCGGAGCTCTAGATTGGATCCGCCAAGGTTCCGCCTCGTGGCGGTGGAGTCTCGTCCCGAAAGGTTCCTTCCTATTTTTTTCTCATCGAAAGACTTCTTATAGGAGAAGATGGACGTCGGAGAGCTACCAAGGGCCCCACGAGGTAGGGGCGCGCCCTAGGGGGGCGCCCCCCACCCTCGTGAGCAGGGTGTGGGCCCCCTGGCCTTCATCTTTGGCGAGGATTTTTCTTTATTTATTTTAAGACGTTCCGTGGAGTTTCAGGACTTTTGGAGTTGCGCAGAATAGGTCTCTAATATTTGCTCCTTTTCCAGCCTAGAATTCCAGCTGCCGACATTTCCCTCTTCATGTAAACCTTGTAAAATAAGAGAGAATAGCCATAAGTATTGTGACATAAAGTGAAATAACAGTCCATAATGCAATAAATATCGATATAAAAGCATGATGCAAAATGAACGTATCAACTCCCCCAAGCTTAGACCTCGCTTGTCCTCAAGCGAAAAGTCGATAACAGTAAATATGCCCTCATGTTTAGAGGTAGAGGCGTCGATAAAAATAAAATACGGACATGAAGGCATCATGATTATTCTCATAACAGCAACATATATAGATTTTGTCATATGACTACTTATGTTCAAGTGATGATCTATTCACAATGCAAAAGTATAAATCATAAACCTTATTGGGCTCCGATAAACTATAATCTCAGTCATTGAAGCAATTGCAATTTATCATAACATCGGAAAGAGTCTATGTCAGAGCTAAAAAGCAAGTCCACATACTCAACTATCATTTAGTCCTCCATAATTGCTAACACTCATGCAATACTTGTGGTTACGGAGTTTTAATCGGACACAGAGAAAGATAGGGGCTTATAGTTTTGCCCCACAACCTTTTACCTCAAGGGTAATGTCAACAATAATGGTTCATGCTCCCCTACATCCAATTAGATATATATATCATGTTCTTTCCAACATGCTGAGCTTGCCAAAGGATAAAATGAAAAAGAAAAGGTGAAGATCACCATGACTCTTGCATAAGGTAGAAGGTAATAATAAAGGATAGGCCCTTCGCAGAGGGAAGCAGAGGTTTCCATGCACTTTTATGGTTGGATGCATAAAATCTCAATGCTAAAGAACGTCACTTTATATTGCCCCTTGTGATATGAACCTTTATTATGCAGTCCATCGCTTTTATTACTTCCACATCACAAGATCGTATAAAGCTTATTTCTCCCACACCAATCAATCATACATATTTAGAGCAATTTTTATTGCTTTGCACCGATGACAACTTACTTGAAGGATCTTACTCAATCCATAGGTAGATATGGTGGACTCTCATGGCAAAACTGGTTTAAGGGTATTTGGAAGCACAAGTAGTATTTCTACTTGGTGTTGAGAATTTGGCTAGCATGAGGGGGAAAGGCGGGCTCAACAAGTTAGAGGATCCATGACAACATATTTATCTCAGATATAAGAAAGACATAACTCATTACGTTGTCTTCCTTGTCCAACATCAACTCTTTAGCATGTCATATTTTAATGAGTGCCCCCAATCATAAAAGATATCAATGATAATATATCTATATGTGAAAACCACTCTTTCCTTATTACTTCCTATTAATTGCAACAATGACCAAAGCTATGTCTGCCAACTCCCAACAACTTTTAATCATCATACTCTTCTATGTGAAGTCATTACTCTCAATAAGATCAATATGAACTTTTTGTTTCTTTATATTCTTTTCTCTTTCTTTTATTCACCCAAGATCATGGCAAAATAATCAAGCCCTTGACTCAACACTAATCTTTATTATATAGCTCACGGACTCAGTTACAAATAGAGATCATAAAGCAAAACTCAAAACTAGATCATGCCATAAACTTTATTCTACTAGATCAAGATACTACTAATAGGATCAAACTAAGAAAAACGATAAAGATAGGAGTTGTGATGGTGATACGATACCGGGGCACCTCCCCCAAGCTTGGCAGTTGCCAAGGGGAGTGCCCATACCCGTGTGATTATATCTCCTTCTTTGTTGGTGAAGAAGGTGGTGGTGATGGATAATCGCACATTGAGCGTCAGAGGTCCTCCAGCTTGCAAATAATGCCCTTGAGTGCGACAATATGCTCCTTCAACAAAATATTTTCTTGTGTGAGATACTTGTTTTGTATACGAGCTAACTCAATCATCTTGAAAGCTTCGATCTCAGTTGGGGTAAGAAGGTTATGATCAAGTTGAAGGATGTCTTTTGCTGCCGGAGCTTGATCCTCCGTGGCCTTCTTGATCCTTTCATCCTTGTTGGCCCTCGTGGGTTCTTCCCTCTTCAGATCTATCTTCATTAGCCAAGCATCTTTGTCACCATTGTTGAAGGAGGGAGACGACATGATGCCTAGCCTGGAAAACCCTGACAGAAAATAGCTCGAAACAAGAACATAGGAGAATTGCGTGATACGGGAGTCAAAACCTTCGGGAGGTTATATAATGATTTTTTACCGACCAAAATATGTATCGTGCAAGAAAACAGAGTCCGGAAGGCACACGAGGTGCTCACGAGGTAGGGGGCGTGCCTAGAGGGGTAGGGCGCGCCCACCACCCTCGTGGGGCCCTCGTGTCCTTCCCGGACTGCTACTTATTTTTCTATTTTTCTAAATATTCCAAAACGGAGAAATATTGCCTTAAAAATTGTTTTGGAGTCGTTTTACTTACCGTACCACATACCTATTCCTTTTCGGAGTCTGAAACGTTCCGGAAAGTGTCCCTTATGTATTCCTCCGGGGTTACGGTTTCAATAATATTGGTTTCAACATTTATGGGATTACCTGAGATATAGTGTTTGATTCTTTGACCGTTTACCACCTTCAGATTTGTGCCCTCGAAGTTGTTGATTTTTATGGCACTGGAACGATAGACCTCTTCGATAACGTAGGGGCCTTCCCATTTAGAGAGAAGTTTTCCTGCAAAAAATTTTAAACGAGAGTTGTATAGCAATACATAATCACCTACATTAAACTCATGCTTTTGTATCCTTTTGTCATGCCATCTTTTAACTTTCTCTTTAAACAACTTGGCATTTTCATAAGCCTGGGTTCTCCATTCATCAAGTGAGCTAATATCAAATAACCTCTTCTCACCGGCAAGTTTAAAATCATAGTTGAGCTCTTTAATAGCCCAATATGCCTTATGTTCTAGTTCGAGAGGTAAGTGACATGCTTTTCCATAAACCATTTTATACGGAGACATACCCATAGGATTTTTGTATGCAGTTCTATATGCCCATAATGCATCATCAAGTTTCTTAGACCAATTCTTTCTAGACCTATTAACAGTCTTTTGCAAAATTAATTTGAGCTCTCTATTGATCAACTCTACTTGACCACTAGACTGTGGGTGATAAGGAGATGCAATTCTATGGTTAACATCATATTTAGCAAGCATTTTACAGAAAGCACCATGAATAAAATGTGAACCACTATCAGTCATTAAATATCTAGGGACTCCAAACCTCGGAAAAATAACTTCTTTAAGCATTTTAATAGAAGTGTTATGATCAGCACTACTAGTTGGAATAGCTTCTACCGACTTAATAACATAATCAACAGCAACTAGAATATGTGTGTATCCATTAGAGGCAGGGAAAGGTCCCATATAATCAAAGCCCCAAACATCAAACGGTTCAATAACAAGAGAATAATTCATAGGCATTTCTTGACGTCTACTAATATTACCAATTCTTTGACATTCATCACAAGACAAGACAAACTTACGGGCATCCTTGAAGAGAGTAGGCCAATAAAAACCAGATTGCAATACCTTATGTGCAGCTCTATATCCAGCGTGGTGTCCTCCATAATTCTCGGAATGACACTTGCATAGGATCTGTTCCTGTTCATGCTTAGGTACACAACATCTAATAACACCA
This sequence comes from Triticum aestivum, assembly GCF_018294505.1. Classification (NCBI taxonomy): domain Eukaryota; kingdom Viridiplantae; phylum Streptophyta; class Magnoliopsida; order Poales; family Poaceae; genus Triticum; species Triticum aestivum. The sequence goes on along the minus strand of NC_057800.1, from coordinate 189,912,569 downwards.
TCTACACCTTCTTTATAAAGATGTGGGTCATCCCAAAAGTAATGTCTCAAGTCATAGAAGAACTTTTTCTTTTGCTGGTATGTGAAGCTAGGTGGTATAAACTTAGCAACAATATAATTAGCATAATCAGCATGCCATGGAGTACTACGAGAAGTACCTATAACATTTAATTGTTCACCGGGAAAGTTATCATTAATAGGTAGTGGATCATCAAGAACATTCTCTAACCTAGACAAGTTGTCTGCAACGGGGTTCTCAGCTCCCTTTCTATCAATAATATGCAAATCAAATTCTTGTAGCAAGAGAACCCATCTAATAAGTCTAGGTTTAGCATCTTTCTTTTCCATAAGGTATCTAATAGCAGCATGATCAGTGTGAATAGTTACTTTAGAATCAACAATATAAGGTCTGAACTTATCACAAGCAAATACAACTGCTAAAAGCTCTTTTTCAGTAGTAGCATAATTTATTTGAGCATTGTCTAGAGTCTTACTAGCATAATGAATAACATTTAATTTCTTATCAACTCTTTGCCCTAGAACAGCACCTACAGCATAATCACTAGCATCACACATAATTTCAAAGGGTAAATTCCAATCAGGTGGCTGAACAACAGGTGCAGAGACTAATGCTTTCTTAAGTATTTCAAATGCTTCTACACAATCATCATCAAAGACAAATGGTATATCTTTTTGTAATAAATTAGTCAGAGGCCGAGAGATTTTTGAGAAGTCCTTAATGAACCTCCTATAAAAACCGGCATGACCAAGGAAACTTCTTATACCTTTGATGTCCTTGGGACATGGCATCTTTTCAATAGCATCAACCTTGGCTTTATCAACTTCAATACCTCTTTCAGAAACTTTGTGCCCCAAGACAATACCTTCATTAACCATAAAGTGGCACTTTTCCCAATTCAAGACAAGATTAGTTTCTTCACATCTCTGCAAAACTTGATCAAGATTGCTCAAGCAATCATCAAAAGAGGAACCATAGACAGAAAAATCGTCCATGAAAACCTCACAAATCTTTTCACAAAAGTCAGAGAATATAGCCATCATGCATCTTTGAAAGGTAGCAGGTGCATTACATAAACCAAAAGGCATACGTCTATAAGCAAAAGTACCAAAAGGGCATGTAAAAGTAGTCTTTGATTGATCTCTAGCCGACACAGGTATTTGAGAGAAACTAGAATAACCATCTAGAAAGCAATAGTGTGTATGTTTGCATCATCTTTCTAGCATTTGATCAATAAACGGTAAGGGGTAATGATCTTTCTTAGTAGCCTTATTTAATTTGCGGAAATCAATTACCATCCTATAACCCGTGATAATTCTTTGTGGAATCAATTCATCTTTATCATTAGGAACAACAGTAATACCTCCCTTCTTAGGGACACAATGGACAGGACTTACCCACTGACTATCAGCAACGAGATAAATTATACCCGCCTCCAGAAGCTTGAGTATTTCTTTTCTTACCACTTCTTTCATTTTAGGATTTAGACGTCGTTGAGGATCACGAACTGGTTTGGCATCTGCTTCCAAATTTATTTTATGTTGACATAGAGTGGGACTAATGCCCTTAAGATCATCAAGAGTATATCCAATAGCAGCACGATGCTTCTTCAGAGTTTTCAATAATCTTTCTTCTTCATGCTCTGAAAGGTTAGCACTAATAATAACAAGATATATATTCTTTTCATCAAGATAAGCATATTTAAGATTATGAGGCAACGGTTTAAGCTCAAACACGGGATCACCTTTGGGTGGAGGAGGATCCCCTAAAATTTTAACAGGCAAGTTGTGTTGCAGAATAGGTTCCTATTTAAAGAATACTTCACCTATTTCCCTTCTTTCATTCATGAACATATCATTTTCATGGTCTAGCAAATAGTGTTCTAAAGGATCACTAGGAGGTACGACAATAGAAGCAAGACCAATAATTTCATCCTTACTAGGTAATTCTTCCTCACAATGTTGTTTACTAAATTTAGAGAAATTAAACTCATGAACCATATCATCCAAGCCAATAGTAACAAATTCTTTTCGCAATCTATCCTAGCATTAACAGTGTTAAAGAAGGGTCTACCAAATATAATGGGACAAAATCTATCTTGTGGGGAACCAAGAACAAGAAAATCAGCAGGATATTTAGTTTTCCCACACAAACTTCAACATCTCTAACAATTCCAATTGGTGAAATAGTATCTCTATTGGCAAGTTTAATTGTGACATCAATATCTTCTATCTCTGCAGATGCAATATCATGCATAATTTCTTTGTATAAGTCATGAGGTATAACACTAGCACTGGCACCCATATCACATAAGCCATGATAACAATGATCTCCTATTTTAATAGAAATAACAGACACGCCTACCACAGGTCTATGTTTATCTTTAGCACAAGGTTTAGCAATTCTAGCAGTTTCACTGTCAGGACCCCGATTCCAAGTCACATCGATCTAGCCAGTAACACCTCATATCACTTTACGGCCTCACGCACGGTATCCCTCGGGTGTCGCCTTACCATGGCCCGGGACCGTTTGCGCCTTTTGGCTCACGTATATGATAGTGTCGCTAGCATCCATATGATAGAGAACCCGGGCCGACATGGCTAGTCGTGAACCCAAAGCGGCACAGACCTATGGAGACAGGCATACATGAATCACATCGAACATGTCGGTCATCAACGAGTGATTCCGGGCTGTAGCACTGGGCTAACAGGACTCCGGGGAACCCCGGGCTGTAGCAGGCTAGGCAAGACTCCAGAAGTCACCGTGTGACATTTCCCCGAAGGGACAGACATAGGGACGAAGTGAAACACATGCCGTCCAGTCAAGTGTCCTGAACAGTAGTGCTGGGCTAGCAGGACTCCGGTGAACCGGGCTGTAGCGGACTACCATGGCTCGAGGAACACTAGACTACATTTCCCCATAAGAAAGGCTGCCAAGGATAAACAACTAGATTGTCGAATCCCACTCATACCAAGCATTTCAATCATACACACAATATGCCCGATATGAGTACATACAACATGGCATCACAACAAAACTCTACAACTCAAGTATTTTATTTAAAGGCTCCAGAGAGCCATACATAACATGTTCATACAGATAGGGGTCACACAACCCGACACTCAAGTCATACAAACATACAAGCACATGCGGAAGCAACTAGTCTGAGTACAGACTCTAGAAGGAAAGAAGGCTTCTCGAAGCATGTCTAACTACATAGGGCCCTCCATGGCCAGGATCACCACCTGGGTGGCTAGTCACTCATCGACGTCAAGGTCTACATAGAACCCATCGGGGTGGGCGGTGTTGTCGTCTGGAAACAATAAATAAACAAACATGAGTACAAAGGTACTCAGCAAGTCTTACATCAGAACCTACTATACATGCTTATTCTCAAGAAGGTGGTTGGGTTAATGCAGCAAGCCAACTTTGACTCTTGGCTAAGCTATCCTACGGGACTCCACCAGTAAAATAGTTTCCGCACACGAGTCCAGTACTCACCAACACAATACTCCATCGGGGATCCTCCCTCGTCATCCTACGAGAGGGCCATCCTCGATACTCACACTTTTCTTGAGTCTTTTAGTAGTGTCCATTAACTTGTCTATGAACTGTATAGGCAACCAAGTAGTCCTTTACCGCGGACGCGGCTATTCGAATAGTTTTATACCCTGCAGGGGTGTACTTCGTCACACACGCTTTCACCACTTACCGCCGCTTACACGACATGTACTCGGCAACCTTCAAGCGGAAACCCAGCGAGGGTGTTGGCCACGGCCTACCTAAACACTTTAGTCTCTAGTCCAGGTTTATCGCCTATCCAGGTTCCATCCGCAGGGAGTCCGGCCGAGGTTTCCACATACGGCCCCGAACGATGTGAACAGGGTTCCCGGGACACCAAACGGGTGACTCGGTACACCGTGCCACGGTGTATCTACCACAACATAGCCCACCCCTAGGGTCAGCGCTACGCACGGCCGCCAACACATAACCTACAAACACCAGAAACTATTTGCAACTCCTGGACAGAGTACTAGGGTGGTTAAGAAGCCGAGAGGGTCAATTAAGGATCCCAATGCATGGTAGTAGCTGAATCTTAAATCACACATACAAATCTCAGTTCTTAGGGGCGGCCTCAATGAAACAACCCACCACGTACTCCTACATGGCCTCTCATCGATACCTTTACCAAAACATGTTCAACACATCCCTCACGTTACCGACATAAACATTTCACTCTAGCCCATCACCCAGATGAACCAGACCTGACACAACTCTAAGCATAGCAGGCATAGCAAGGTAGGAATCACATACATGGCTCAATCAAATCCTACACATGCTAGTGGGTTTCATCTAGTTACTGTGGCAATGACAGGTCATGCAGAGGATAAGGGTTCAACTACCGTAGCACAGAGCAGTTTGAATTGCGTTGTCTTAATGCAGTAAACAAGAGCAGAAGCGAGAACATGGGTTTGTATCAGAATGATCAATGGTTGCTTGCCTGATGGAGTGGTAGTGGGATACTGCCCTTCAGTTGGATACTCGTGAATATCCTCGGAGGCAGAACCTACCACGAAAAACACATCATAACACAATCAACACATGACGATATGCAACAATATGATGCATGCTATGACATGGCAATATGAATGTGTCTTGGCCTAATGCGAGTTATAACAGAGGGGAATGAACTCATTTGAATCAAAGATTCAAATATTAGCTCATTAAACATGGCATTTATAGTGCATTTCCTTATTCTTCCTAAACAGCAAGGTAAACTTGTTTTGTCATGCATGAAACCATTACAGATGGATAGATTGAATTTTTCTGATAATTTTTCATATATAATTTATCTCATTTGGAGCTATGGTTGAATTTCTATGAATTTTTGAAGTTTGAGCTATTTTCTGGAATTTCCTGAATAAGAATAAATCCAGAAAATCAATTACTGCATCAGCATTGTGTCAGGGTGACGTCAGCAGGTCAAAGGCGCCAGCCCAGGTCAAACCTGACTGGTGGGCCCCTTCTGTCAGCCTCTCAGCTAATTAGCAAAATTAGATTAACACTAATTAGTTGTCAGTGGGGCCTGGGCCCACATGTCAGTGACTGATTTAATTAAAATTAATTAATACTAATCCTAATTTAGTTAGCCGACCGGCCCCACCTGTCATAGACTCAGGGGGGTCTTCCTGGGCCCACCCAGGGGTCAAACTGGGTCAACTCGCCGGCGGCTCGACGCCGGCGAGGCCCGAGACGGCGGAGGGCTTCGGATTTGGTCCTCCGGTGACCAAATCGACGGCGGAGACGTGCTACGCGTAGCTAGGGCTCGTGCGCATCTAGTGGGGCAAGTGAGAGGAGCTGGGGTGGAGCGAGCTCGCCGGAATCAAGCTCGTGGCGGCGGCCGGAGTTCGGGCGAGGTCGGAATCGACGCTACGATGCACGGGAGGGAGAACTGGGGGTGGCTACAGGTTCCTGGTGCTGCACTGAGCACGGTGAGGCGCTCGGACGTGTGCTTACATGGCCGTAGCCACGACGGCGACATGGCCGGCGGCGAGGAGCGCTCGGGCTCGGAAGGAGCGGTGGCTACGAGGCGTAATCGAGCACGGGAACTAGGGGGAAAGGAAGAGGGGCTCACAGCGGAGTCGGAGAGGGGGTTAGCGGGCTCGGGGAGGTCCTGGCGGCGGCGAATTCGACCGGAGATGGCTCGAGTGCCCGAGGTTGAAGACGAAGGCGAAGGCGGCGATGCAGGGCCTCCGGCGATGCGTGGCTCGGTGGGGAGGATGAGGGAGTCGAGGCGGAGCTAATGGGCTCGTCGGAGGGGCGCGGGGGTGTCTGTGGTGGCAACTACGGCGATCGGCGGCGAGGTACGCGCTCGGCCGTCGCGGGAGAGAGAGAGAGAGACGAGGGGGAGAGTGAGCGAGTGCAAGAGGGAGATGTGGGGGTCGCGTGGCACTTCAGGGCGTCTCCCGGGCGTCGGCGGAAGCAGGAGGTGGCCGGCGTGTGGCCACGGGCGCCGGCCACGCGCTCCGCGTCCTTCTGGCGCGAGGAGGACGACGACTGGCAGCGCCAGCAGGCTGGGCCGTGCCAGGTGGCTGGGCCAGCACAGGTAAGGCCCAGGTGGGCTTTCTTCTCTCTTTTTTTTATTTTTGTTTCCGTTTTCTATTAAACTGCAACTGTTTAGCTTTAGATAAAATACTTAAACGTTTCCAAAAATCCTGAAAATAAATGTGGCCTCTGTTTAGATTATTTCCAACAGGAAACATTTATTCACAGAATTATTTGAGCATTTGGATTATTTTATAGCATTTAAATGCCCAAATTCAAATACTTATGATTTAATTCAATGACCTTCTGTTGACCTAGAAAATTGTGCACCAATTTTGCCAGAGGTTCTAACCTAAGACAAAGAGGGTGAACTTTTTAGAAGGGCATTTCAAGTTCATTGAAAATATTTTTAGTAAACCCTAGTTGTTTCCAAGGGGGTGTTGGGGGTTTCTGCCTTCCCCATTTCAAATTTAAAAGAAATTTAAACATGATGCACATTCTAATGCTTGAACTAGCTAGGGTGTGACAACTCACCCCCACTCAAAAGAATCTCGTCCCGAGATTTAGGATCCTCTGGAAAGAAGGTGGGGTACTCGAGTCGAAGACGATCCTCCCTTTCCCAAGTGGCTTCTTCCTCGGAATGGTGTGACCATTGAACCTTGAGAAACTTGATATTATGATGTCGAGTGGTACGCTCGGCTTGATCAAGGATACGAACGGGATATTCCCGATAAGAGAGGTTATCTTGTAGATCAAGCGTTTCGTGGTCCACTCCACGGATAGGATCCGCGAAGCAACGCCTGAGTTGTGAAACGTGGAAGACATCTTGAACTCTGGAAAGATGCGGAGGTAGTTCCAATTGGTAGGCAACTTCTCCTCGTTTGGCAAGAATGCGAAAGGGTCCAATGTAACGAGGGGCCAATTTGCCTTTGATACCGAAACGATGGGTTCCCTTTAACGGAGTAACCCGAAGGTAAGCCTTCTTGTCGACTTCATAAGTCATAGGCTTATGATTATGATCATATTGACTCTTTTGGCGAGATTGGGCTGTTTTCAATTTCTCATGAATAACGCGAACCTGCTCTTCTGCTTCCTGAATCATATCCGGGCCAAAGAGTTGTCTTTCCCCGGTTTCTGACCAGTTAAGAGGCGTTCGACATTTTCGTCCATAGAGAACTTCGAATGGAGCTTTCCCCAAACTAGCTTGATAACTATTGTTATAAGCAAACTCTGCGAATGGAAGGCATTTCTCCCAACTTATTCCGAACGAGATGACAGAAGCTCGGAGCATATCTTCCAGAATTTGATTGAGTCGCTCTACTTGACCACTTGATTGAGGATGGAAGGCAGTGCTAAAGGAGAGACGAGTTCCCATAGCATTTTGGAAACTTTCCCAAAATCGAGAGGTGAAGAGACTCCCACGGTCTGAGTTAATTTCCAATGGAACACCATGAAGAGACACTATTCGGGAGATGTATAGATCAGCTAGCTGGCTAGTAGTGATACTCTCACGAACAGGTAGAAAGTGGGCTACTTTGGAAAGTCGGTCGATCACAACGAAGATGGCATTATTCCCTCTCTTGGTCCTGGGAAACCCAGTGATGAAATCCATATTGATTTTATCCCATTTCCATTCAGGAATAGCCAAAGGTTGAAGGGTGCCAGCAGGCCGTTGATGCTCTGCTTTAACACGACGACAAACGTCGCAATTAGCAATGTATTGAGCGATTTCTCTCTTCATCCTAGTCCACCAAAACCTCTGGCGTAGGTCTTGATACATTTTGGTACTACCGGGATGAATGGTGAGAGGGGATTCATGAGCTTCCTTAAGGATCAATTGGCGTAGATGTTGTTTCTTGGGAACCACCAAACGATTCTCAAAGAAGACAGCACCCCGCTTATCCATGGAAAAACATTTAGCAACTCCGCTAGCAATGTTTTCCTTAATCCGGGATATGCCCTTATCATACCGCTGGGCGGTTATGATCTGATCCATAAGGTTAGGTTTCGCCACCAGGGTGGATAGGAATCCTCGAGGAACAATGTGAAGATTAAGCTTACGGAATTCCTCATGGAGAAGTGGTTGACTTTGTTGTAACATCAGGTTGTTACAAATAGGACTTACGGCTTAGCGCATCAACCATGACATTGGCTTTGCCTGGGGTGTAAGTTATTCCTAAGTCATAATCCGAGATCAACTCGACCCAACGTCTTTGCCTGAGATTCAAATCTGGTTGGGTGAAGATATATTTCAAACTTTGGTGATCGGTGAAGATCTCGCAACGATTACCGAGAAGGTAATGTCGCCAGGTTTTAAGTGCATGGACTACAGCTGCAAGCTCTAGATCATGTGTGGGATAATTTTTCTCATGTGGGTGTAATTGCCGTGAAGCATAGGCAATTACCTGATGATCTTGCATGAGTATGCAACCTAGTCCTTGTTGCGAGGCGTCGCAATAGATAATAAAGTCCTTGGAGAAGTCTGGTGGTACCAGTACGGGAGCAGATGTCAGGCATCTTTTCAGTTCCTGGAAACTGAACTCGCACTGTGGAGTCCACTCGAACTTTTTATCTTTCTTGAGGAGTTCAGTTAGAGGTTTAGCAACCTTGGAGAAATTTTCGACGAAGCGGCGGCAATAGCTCGCTAAGCCAAGGAAGCTCCGAACTTGCTTAACCGTCTCAGGTGGAGTCCAATCAAGGATGGCTTGAACTCGCTCGGGATTGACAGCAATACCCTTACCAGAAATTACATGGCCTAGATAGGTCACTTCTGGCAACCAAAACTCACACTTGGAGAATTTGGCATAAAGGCGATGCTCTCGAAGTTTCATCAATACCAGCCTTAGATGTTCGGCATGTTCCTCTTCATTCTTGGAGTAGATGAGTATGTCATCGAGGTATACTATGACAAATTTGTCCAAGTACTCCATGAAAACCGAGTTCATTAACCGGGAAAAGGTGGCTGGGGCATTGGTTAAACCGAAGGACATCACGGTGTACTCGTATTGGCCATAACGAGTAACAAAGGCCGTTTTGGGTATGTCCCTGTTTCTGATTTTTATTTGATGGTAGCCCAACCTCAAATCCATCTTGTAAAAGACTGAAGATCCAGCGAGCTGATCATACAGATCGTTGATCCTGGGAAGCGGATATTTGTTCTTGATGGTGACCAAATTGACAGGTCAGTAATCCACAACCATTCGATCCGTTCCATCCTTCTTCTTGATGAAGAGGACGGGGCAAGCCCAAGGAGAGGAACTAGGACGGATGAAACCCTTTTTCAAGGACTCATCGAGTTGGTTCTTAAGCTCGGCTAGTTCTAAGGGTGCCATCTTGTAGGGTCTTCTAGAGATTGGAACGGTTCCTGGGACAAGGTCTATCACGAACTCAACATCCCTGTCAGGTGGAACACCTGGCAGTTCTTCTGGAAATACATCCAGAAAGTCTCGGACTACCGGAACATCCTCGAGGTCTGGAAGAGGGTTGGCATTTAGAGAGTAAAGCTGGCGCTTGGCCACTCGAGTTAAGACATTGACTGTCTTGCCCGATGGGTGAGTAAGTTGTACGGTTCTAGTGGCACAATCGATCTTAGCATAATGAGCTGACATCCAGTCCATACCCAAGATGATATTTATGTCGGAGGACTTGAGAGCTATTAAGGATGCAAGGAAGACAAGTCTGTCGACAAGAATTTCATTCCCATGGCTTACTCTAGAAGTTTGCCATTTGGAGCCCGGGGTCTGAATTACCATGGAAGTGGGCATGTCACAGAATGACGTGTTATGCAATCGAGCATAGCTTTCGGATATGAATGAATGAGATGCTCCAGTATCGAAAAGAACAGATGCTGGATGGCAGTTAACAAGGAGCGTACCAAGGACGACGTTGGGATCCTCATGAGCCTCCTCGGCTGAAACATAGTTGACATGGCCACGTGCAGTGGTGGCCGGCTTGGCGTAGAATGTTTTTCCCGCGGGCTTACCACGGCCAACGGATTTTCCAGTTTGATTGGGGTTGTTGTTCTGGGGACACTCTCGGCTATAGTGACCCGGCTCTCCACACTTAAAGCATGTCACCACATTGGGGCGTGGAGCAGCATTAGCAGCGGGGCCACCATATGGCTTGGGTGGTGCAAATTGCTGGTTGGGACGAGGCGCCTCAAAGGATGGCCTCGGGATGAACTTGGGTGGCAGTGCCGTGCTTGGGATCCACACCCGGCGCTTCTGAGCTCCTGAGCCGGATGAAGAGCCAAAATCACGGGAGTGCTTGCGTGAAGCGTCATAATCAGTCTGGCCTGTCTCAGCACTGATGGCTTTATTGACCAGCTTTTGAAAGGATGTGCACTCGTGCAGACGGAGATCGCGGCGAAGCTCAGGGCTAAGTCCCTTGCGGAACCTTGCCTGCTTCTTAGCGTCAGTAGAAACCTCTTCAGGGGCATAGCGTGCCAGATTCCCAAATTCACGACTATATGCATCCACAGTCAGTCTTCCTTGGGTGAAGTTGCAGAACTCCTCCCTCTTGCGATCCATGAGACCTTCCGGAATGTGATGCTCACGGAAAGCCTCACTGAATTCAGCCCAAGAAGTGATTTGGCCGATCGGGCGCATAGCTTCGAAGTTTTCCCACCAAAGGCTAGCAGGGCCTTCGAGATGATAGGCAGCATAGGTAACCTTGTCGGCTTCGGCTACGTTGGCAGAACGTAGCTTGTGGGTGATGCTGCAAAGCCAGTCATCCGCGTCGAGGGGCTCGACGGAGTGATTAAACTTTGGCGGGTATAGCTTGACAAAGTCATTGATTGACACCAAGTCATTTCGCGGGTGGCGTGCAGTGTTCTGCTCAATCCGCTCTAGCAGGCAGTTAGTCTCACGCTTGTTTCTTTCCGCCTCCAACATTACTTCGGCCAGAGAAGGCGGGTGAGGCAGATCTTCACCCCTAGCTGCACTGGCTTCCCCTTGCTCCGAGGCAGCAGGGTTGCTGCAGGTGTTGACCATCCTAGGAGAAAACAAGACAATGGTTTAGATAAGGATGGCTCAAACTTAGCAAGGAGGTGCAGAATGTAATGTATAACACGGAATGCAGAGATGTTCATCCGTATGTCATGGTAATATAAAACTGCCATATATATACCAACAATCATACACATCATACATAGTTTAGTACAAGCCCAGGCTACAGTACAACTATGATGAAAGACATTACATCTCATCGGAGGCATTCCAAGCTCCTATACATTATTTGTCTACACCTCCGGAATTGATTACACACAAAGTCATATTCCACAAGTCACGCAGGACAGTGGAGATACAACTACTACAATACTAGTGGTACTACTACTAACTCAGACAGCTCCGTAATAGTTCTCATAGAAGTCACCCCCATAGCCTGGAAGTTCAACATGACCATCCGGGAATAGACAGTCCTGAGGAGCCTGTGGACCGTAGGGGCTAGGATGAGGTCTTGGACCAACAAACGGTGGCCTGCGGGGACCACGGGGTGGGGTGATGCCTCCCACATCACGCTAACCCACCATGTCTGGCAGAGCTGATCTCACAGGATACAGATCCCTTGTATCCATACATCCAGCTTGCACCGCAGGTGCAAACCGAGTCAATGTGGCCCAATGATCAGCACGGGTATTGAAAAGCTCCAATCTCAAGGCCCGATTCTCTCGGTCCTTATCTTCGAGCATCTCAGCAGTGGTACGAGTTAATGAATCCTCCTAATTGGAGTCAGCATAGATAGCCTAAAGATACCCTTGCGCTCCCGGGAGTGAAGCTGGCATGTAACGGAAATCGGTGTTCCGAAGCAGGCCAGTCCGGACTCGCAAGATGGTCATCATGGAATAGGCAGCATCCTGCACAGCCATCTCAACAGTAACCCCGAGTCCATAGGAACAGTGAAGGGGCTTGGTAGATCCAGGATAAGAAGGAAATATCCTGACGGTGCAGAGATATTGACTTTGATTAAAGTCGCGGAACTGCTCTTCGACGGTGTATTCGGGATACCAACGGTAGCCCGTCTCGATCATTACCCGGACTAACATAGCAGTATGACCAGGCACGTCGAGGCACCGGGTCAGGCGAACCACTTGATTTCGAACATGGTTGGCCATCTGAAAGCACAACCACAATGCAAAGGCATCAGAATTTCTAGGGAAAATTGGACAGCATAACAGCTGTAAATGCTCAGAAAAAGATTTGAGTCATCCACAACAGTTTGCAATACCACTCAACAACATCATATCAAGATTCCGATCCAATTAGCAACATACTAAAGTAGTAGAACTGAACTAGGTAATTCTTCCTCACAATGTTGTTTACTAAATTTAGAGAAATTAAACTCATGAACCATATCATCCAAGCCAATAGTAACAAATTCTTTTCGCAATCTATCCTAGCATTAACAATGTTAAAGAAGGGTCTACCAAATATAATGGGACAAAAGCTATCTTGTGGGGAACCAAGAACAAGAAAATCAGCAGGATATTTAGTTTTCCCACACAAGACTTCAACATCTCTAACAATTCCAATTGGTGAAATAGTATCTCTATTGGCAAGTTTAATTGTGACATCAATATCTTCTATCTCTGCAGATGCAATATCATGCATAATTTCTTTGTATAAGTCATGAGGTATAACACTAGCACTGGCACCCATATCACATAAGCCATGATAACAATGATCTCCTATTTTAATAGAAATAACAGGCACGCCTACCACAGGTCTATGTTTATCTTTAGCACAAGGTTTAGCAATTCTAGCAGTTTCACTGTCAGGACCCCGATTCCAAGTCACATTGATCTAGCCGGTAACACCTCATATCACTTTGCGGCCTCACGCACGGTATCCCTCAGGTGTCGCCTTACCATGGCCCGGGACCGTTTGCGCCTTTTGGCTCACGTATATGATAGTGTCGCTAGCATCCATATGACAGAGAACCCGGGCCGACATGGCTAGTCGTGAACCCAAAGCGGCACAGACCTATGGAGACAGGCATACATGAATCACATCGAACATGTCGGTCATCAACGAGTGATTCCGGGCTGTAGCACTGGGCTAACAGGACTTCGGGGAACCCCGGGCTGTAGCAGGCTAGGCAGGACTCCGGAAGTCACCGTGTGACATTTCCCCGAAGGGACAGACATAGGGACGAAGTGAAACACATGCCGGCCAGTCAAGTGTCCTGAACAGTAGTGCTGGGCTAGCAGGACTCCGGTGAACCGGGCTGTAGCGGACTACTATGGCTCGAGGAACACTAGACTACATTTCCCCATAAGAAAGGCTGCCAAGGATAAACAACTAGATTGTCGGATCCCACTCATACTAAGCATTTCAATCATACACACAATATGCCCGATATGAGTACATACAACATGGCATCACAACAAAACTCTACAACTCAAGTATTTTATTTAAAGGCTCCAGAGAGCCATACATAACATGTTCATACAGATAGGGGTCACACGACCCGACACTCAAGTCATACAAACATACAAGCACATGCGGAAGCAACTAGTCTGAGTACAGACTCTAGAAGGAAAGAAGGCTTCTCGAAGCCTGTCTAACTACATAGGGCCCTCCATGGCCAGGATTACCACCTGGGTGGCTAGTCACTCGTCGACGTCAAGGTCTACATAGAACCCATCGGGGTGGGCGGTGTTGTCGTCTAGAAACAATAAATAAACAAACATGAGTACAAAGGTACTCAACAAGTCTTACATCAGAACCTACTATACATGCTTATTCTCAAGAAGGTTGTGGGGTTAATGCAGCAAGCCAGCTTTGACTCTTGGCTAAGCTATCCTACGGGACTCCACCAGTAAAATAGTTTTCGCACACGAGTCCACTACTCACCAACACAATACTCCACCGGGGATCCTCCCTCGTCATCCTACGAGAGGGCCATCCTCGATACTCACACTTTTCTTGAGTCTTTTAGTAGTGTCCATTAACTTGTCTATGAACTGTATAGGCAACCAAGTAGTCCTTTACCACGGACGCGGCTATTCGAATAGTTTTATACCCTGCAGGGGTGTACTTCGTCACACACGCTTTCACCACTTACCGCCGCTTACACGACATGTACTCGGCAACCTTCAAGCGGAAACCCAGCGAGGGTGTTGGCCATGGCCTACCTAAACACTTTAGTCTCTAGTCCAGGTTTATCGCCTATCTAGGTTCCATCCGCAGGGAGTCCGGCCGAGGTTTCCACATACGGCCCCGAATGATGTGAACAGGGTTCCCGGGACACCAAACGGGTGACTCGGTACACCGTGCCACGGTGTATCTACCGCAACATAGCCCACCCCTAGGGTCAGCGCTATGCACGGCCGCCAACACATAACCTACAAATACCAGAAACTATTTGCAACTCCTGGACAGAGTACTAGGGTGGTTAAGAAGCCGAGAGGGTCAATTAAGGATCCCAATGCATGGTAGTAGCTGAATCTTAAATCACACATACAGATCTCAGTTCTTAGGGGCGGCCTTAATGAAACAACCCACCATGTACTCCTACATGGCCTTTCATCGATACATTTACCAAAACATGTTCAACACATCCCTCACGTTACTGACATAAACATTTCACTCTAGCCCATCACCCAGATGAACCAGACCTGACACAACTCTAAGCATAGCAGGCATAGCAAGGTAGGAATCACATACATGGCTCAATCAAATCCTACACATGCTAGTGGGTTTCATCTAGTTACTGTGGCAATGACAGGTCATGCAGAGGATAAGGGTTCAACTACCGTAGCACAGAGCAGTTTGAATTGCGTTGTCTTAATGCAGTAAACAAGAGCAGAAGCGAGAACATGGGTTTGTATCGGAATGATCAATGGTTGCTTGCCTGATGGAGTGGTAGTGGGATACTGCCCTTCAGTTGGATACTCGTGAATATCCTCGAAGGCAGAACCTACCACGAAAAACACATCGTAACACAATCAACACATGACGATATGCAACAATATGATGCATGCTACGACATGGCAATATGAATGTGTCTTGGCCTAATGCGAGTTATAACAGAGGGGAATGAACTCATTTGAATCAAAGATTCAAATATTAGCTCATTAAACATGGCATTTATAGTGCATTTCCTTATTCTGCCTAAACAGCAAGGTAAACTTGTTTTGTCATGCACGAAACCATTGCAGATGGATAGATTGAATTTTTCTGATAATTTTTCATATATAATTTATCTCATTTGGAGCTATGGTTGAATTTCTATGAATTTTTGAAGTTTGAGCTATTTTCTGGAATTTCCTGAATAAGAATAAATCCAGAAAATCAATTACTGCGTCATCATTGTGTCAGGGTGACGTCAGCAGGTCAAAGGCGCCAGCCCAGGTCAAACCTGACTGGTGGGCCCCTTCTGTCAGCCTCTCAGCTAATTAGCAAAATTAGATTAACACTAATTAGTTGTCAGTGGGGCCTGGGCCCACATGTCAGTGACTGATTTAATTAAAATTAATTAAGACTAATCCTAATTTAGTTAGCCGACCGGCCCCACCTGTCATAGACTCAGGGGGGTCTTCCTGGGCCCACCCAGGGGTCAAACTGGGTCAACTCGCCGGCGGCTCGACGCCGGCGAGGCCCGAGACGGTGGAGGGCTTCGGATTTGGTCCTCCGGTGACCAAATCGACGGCGGAGACGTGCTACGCGTAGCTGGGGCTCGTGCGCATCTAGTGGGGCAAGTGAGAGGAGCTGGGGTGGAGCGAGCTCGCCGGAATCAAGCTCGTGGCGGCGGCCGGAGTTCGGGCGAGGTCGGAATCGACGCTACGATGCACGGGAGGGAGAACTGGGGGTGGCTACAGGTTCCTGGTGCTGCAGTGAGCACGGTGAGGCGCTCGGACATGTGCTTACACGGCCGTAGCCACGACGGCGACATGGCCGGCGGCGAGGAGCGCTCGGGCTCGGAAGGAGCGGTGGCTACGAGGCGTAATCGAGCACGGGAACTAGGGGGAAAGGAAGAGGGGCTCACAGCGGAGTCGGAGAGGGGGTTAGCGGGCTCGGGGAGGTCCTGGCGGCGGCGAATTCGACCGGAGATGGCTCGAGTGCCCGAGGTTGAAGACGAAGGCGAAGGCGGCGATGCAGGGCCTCCAGCGATGCGTGGCTCGGTGGGGAGGACGAGGGAGTCGAGGCGGAGCTAATGGGCTCGTCGGAGGGGCGCGGGGGTGTCTGTGGTGGCAACTACGGCGATCGGCGGCGAGGTACGCGCTCGGCCGTCGCGGGAGAGAGAGAGAGAGACGAGGGGGAGAGTGAGCGAGTGCGAGAGGGAGATGTGGGGGTCGCGTGGCACTTCAGGGCGTCTCCCGGGCGTCGGCGGAAGCAGGAGGTGGCCGGCGTGTGGCCACGGGCGCCGGCCACGCGCTCCG
The DNA here is from genome assembly GCF_018294505.1 of Triticum aestivum. Lineage (NCBI taxonomy): Eukaryota > Viridiplantae > Streptophyta > Magnoliopsida > Poales > Poaceae > Triticum > Triticum aestivum. The sequence goes on along the minus strand of NC_057800.1, from coordinate 189,896,125 downwards.
CGTCCTTCTGGCGCGAGGAGGACGACGACTGGCAGCGCCAGCAGGCTGGGCCGTGCCAGGTGGCTGGGCCAGCACAGGTAAGGCCCAGGTGGGCTTTCTTCTCTCTTTTTTTTTGATTTTTGTTTCTGTTTTCTATTAAACTGCAACTGTTTAGCTTTAGATAAAATACTTAAACGTTTCCAAAAATCCTGAAAATAAATGTGGCCTCTGTTTAGATTATTTCCAACAGGAAACATTTATTCCCAGAATTATTTGAGCATTTGGATTATTTTATAGCATTTAAATGCCCAAATTCAAATACTTATGATTTAATTCAATGACCTTCTGTTGACCTAGAAAATTGTGCACCAATTTTGCCAGAGGTTCTAACCTAAGACAAAGAGGGTGAACTTTTTAGAAGGGCATTTCAGGTTCATTGAAAATATTTTTAGTAAACCCTAGTTGTTTCCAGGGGGGTGTTGGGGGTTTCTGCCTTCCCCATTTCAAATTTAAAAGAAATTTAAACATGATGCACATTCTAATGCTTGAACTAGCTAGGGTGTGACATTCACCTTCGAACTGAATAACATGCCCATCAATATTATCAGACAAGAGATCTTTAACAATAGCAATATTAGGTTCAACTTTAACTTACTCAGGAGGTGTATATGTTCTAATATTGCTTTTACGAACCACAGTTGAAGCTTTAGCATGATCCTTTATCCTAACAGGGAAAGGTGGTCTCTCAACATAAGAAGTAGGAACAATAGGATCATTATAAGTGACAGTCTTTTCTTCAACTTTAATAGGTGCAGCTACTTTTACTTCTATGGGAGGATGATATTTAAACCACTTCTCCTTAGGGATATCAACATAAGTAGGAAAAGATTCATAGAAAGAAGCTACTATCTCAGAGTCAAGTCCATATTTAGTGCTAAACTTACGGAAAATATCAGGGTCCATAAAAGATTTAACACAATCAAACTTAGGTGTCATACCTGACTCCTTACCTTTGTCGAGGTCTCAGTCTTCAGAGTTGCGTTTAATTCTATCCAATAAATTCCATCTGAATTCAGTAGTCTTCATCATAAAAGAGCTAGCACAAGAAGTATCGAGCATGGTGCGATTGTTATCAGAAAGCCGAGCATATAAATTTTGAATAATCATTTCTCTTGAGAGCTCATGATTGGGCATGAATATAACATTGATTTAAGCCTCCCCAAGCTTGAGCGATGCTTTCTCCTTCGCGAGGCCAGAAATTATATATATAATTGCGATCACAATGAACAAGATGCATAGGGTAATACTTTTGATGAAATTCCAATTTCAATCTTTTATAGTCCCACGATCTCATATCATCACATAGCCTATACCATATCAATGCGTCTCCCTTCAAAGATAGAGGGAAGACCATCTTATTAGCAACATCATCGGGTATACCTGCAAGCTTAAATAATCCACAAACTTCATCCACATATATTAAGTGCTCATCAGGATGCTTTGTTCCATCTCCTGTAAAAGGGTTAGCTAGCAGTTTTTTCATCATACCCGAAGGAAATTCAAAAGGAGTTTCATTTTCAATAGGTTCAGTAGGTTGAGGAGCAACTCTTTGCTCTGCTGGACGGGGTGAAGATACCCCGAACAAGCTCCTCAGAGAATTACTTTCCATAGTAACAAGTGACAAAAAATTTCAGCACACTATATAAATTTTTCCTTACCAAATTCCACCTACCAAAGGCGCTACACTCCCCGGCAACGGCGCTAGAAAAGAGTCTTGATGACCCACAAGTATAGGGGATCTATCGTAGTCCTTTCGATAAGTAAGAGTGTCAAACCCAACGAGGAGCAGAAGGAAATGATAAGCGGTTTCCAGCAAGGTATTCTCTGCAAGTACTGAAATAAGTGGTAACAGATAGTTCTGTGATAAGTGGTAACCCGACCCGGGGAGTCATCACCGTTGGGTCCGGATCATCCCCAAATGTCTACAAAACATCACCGTTCCTTTATTTGGACTTCCTAGTCTATTTTTCTCGACCGCTCGATTTTAATTGGAGGGACGGATTAGCCCCTAAACTCTCCCTCTTTCCTTATATATACTCCCTAGTCTAAATCTAGACCAAACCCTAAAATCTAGGAGTCTTGTCCCTGCCGCCGCCACACTCAAATCCCCATCGGGATCTCACCCGAGCCAACCACCCACACCCCAGATCCCCTCCTCTCGATCCAGAGCATCAGCAGCAGTCCCGAGCACCAAGCCCCTCCAAGATGGATCGGGAGCAGTGCTGCCGTTCGCTCGTCGCCGGTGGCCTCAACCACCAGGACGCCACTGCCAGAGCACCAGCAGGACCGCCGCGTCCCTCCCCTGTTCCCTGCTCGTCCTTCTCCTTTCCCTGACTCTCCCTCACGTTTTCTCTCACTCACAGGAACGCCATGGTCGGCCCTCGCCCTCGAGCTCCAACGGGATCCGTGCCCCTAGGTCCCCTGCTTCGACCACCTCCTGGAGCCCGACCATGCGCGCCCTCAAGCTGCTGCCACGGGCACCCACGCAGGCAGCCGCAGTTCCCGCGTCTACAGCGAGTCGGCGACCACGAGAGACATCCATGGCTGCCCCTTGGTTCTTCGCATCGCGCCTGACCATCATCCCCAATGCCGGCGAGCTCCTGTTGCATCACCGTCGCCCGTACAGGACCTCGTCTGCCTCCCCTGCCTCACGCCTCGTCCCCGGGAGTTCTCGCCAAGTCCGACTTCCATCGGCCACAGTCCAGCCACTCCCAGTCCACATGGCCCCCGTCCGCACCATCCCAAGCCGGACCTCGCCGGTGAGACCCCGGCGTCGCACGTCCCCGTCTCTCCCTCTTTTGCCTTTTGTGACCTCCCCTTCTCTCCCCTTCCCTGTCGAACAGAAAGGAGCAGCATCGCCTCCCTGACCTTCGGACTGGCTGGATCCGCCGCGCCCGCTTGGACCTTGCCCTTGCCCGGACCCGCCGCCTGCAGGCCTCTTCTCGGCCGGGTCCGCTCCTACCGATGTTTCCCTGTCGAACGAGCAAGCACGAACCCCAGCGCCAAGTCCACCGTGATCCCCTGCGCGTTGACCACGCCCCTGCATCGTCCCCGTGCCTGGGCCATGAGGGCGCCGAGGCCCAGCAACATCTTCTCATCACCAGAACCGGCCCAGCCGCTTCTCCACTTTCGGCCCAATGGCTCGATGTGAGCATAGCCCGGTCCCTCCGGTTTTTTTGTGCATGTGCGTTTGATAGCTATGTTGCGCCCATTGCCTTACTGGGCCTCTCCTTAGATTCACCACGGTATTTTTTTCCTGTTCTGCGAATTTGTCTTTTTATCCAGTGAGCTGCAGTTTTGCAGATCAGTCCCTCTAGATCATGCATTTAATATATCCACAACCGTGCATAGGATTAAAACAAATTATATATGAAAGTTGGTTAGAATTTTGTGTAGAACAATAATATCCAACTTTCTTCTATGTTTGAAATGCTTAAAATGTTGTTTGTTTAAATTTGCTTAAATAACTTGCTAAAATGATTTAATTCATAACTAAATAACCGTAACTCCGAATTTAATAAACTTTATATGTAAATGGGGTGGAAAAATACCTAGTTTAACATGGTGGCTTTACTTTGCATGTTTAACAACTCTAAAATTTGGTTTAGGGCAGAACATCACCAAACCTAATATATGCATATGGGGATTTACCGGAATTGTTGTTCATTGCTTCTGGCCTCATTTAAACTTGACTAGATAGGTAGTTTTACTTTGCTTCACCCTCTTTCCATGCTAAAAACATTTAATCTTGTTGGGTACATAAACGAGATCGAACTAAGTAACTCGAATGTGGTGTTTCGTCAATATGCAACGGAGTTGCATATTGAGCTCCACTTGACTTGTAGGATTGCTTGTGCACTTTGCCATGCCATGCCTCTTTAAACCGGACATGCATCATACTTGATTGTGTATCATGCCATGTTTATGTGGTGGTTGTTTTACTATGTTGTTTGCTTCTTTCCGGTGTTGCTTCTTCGGGTTGGTTCCATTAACGTCGCGTTTGTGAGGACCCGTTCGACTACGTCCGTTTGTCTTCTTCATGGACTGGTTCTTCTTCCTTGCGGGATCTCAGGCAAGATGACCATACCCTCGAAATCACTTCTATCTTTGCTTGCTAGAGGCTCGCTCTTTTGCTATGCCTATGCTATGATGCCTACCACTTGCTTATCATGCCTCCCATATTGTTAAACCAAGCCACTAACCCACCTTGTCCTAGCAAACCGTTTTTTGGCTACATTACCGCTTTGCTCAGCCCCTCTTATAGCGTTGTTAGTTGCAGGTGAAGATTGAAGTTTGTTCCTTGTTGGAACATGGAGATGTTGTTCCTTGTTGGAACATGTTTACTTGTTGGGATATCACAATATCTCTTATCTAATTAATGCATCTATATACGTGGTAAAGGGTGGAAGGCTCGGCCTTATGCCTGGTGTTTTGTTCCACTCTTGCCGCCCTATTTTCCGTCATATCGGTGTTATGTTCCCGGATTTTGCGTTCCTTACGCGGTTGGGTTATAATGGGAACCCCTTGATAGTTCACCTTGAATAAAACTCCTCCAGCAAGGCCCAAGCTTGGTTTTACCATTCGCCACCCAGCCTTTTTCCCCTTGGGTTAGGCCAGCCCAAGGGTCATCTTATTTTAACCCCCCGGGCCAGTGCTTGTCTAAGTGTTGGTCCAACCCAGAGCACCATGCCGGGCCGTCCCTTGGCAACTTGGGTTACGTTGGCTCTCGTACGCTTAGCTTATCCGGTGTGCCCTAAGAACGAGATATGTGCAGCTCCTATCGGGATTGTTGGCACAACGGGTGGTCTTGCTGGACTTGTTTTACCATTGTCGAGGATGTCTTATAACCGTGATTCCGAGCCTGATCGGGTCTTCCCGCTAGAAGGAATATCCTTCGTTGACCATGAGAGCTTGTGATGGGCTAAGTTGGGACACCCCTGCAGGGATTTGAACTTTCGAAAGCCGTGCCCGCGGTTATGGGCAGATGGGAATTTGTTAATGTCCGGTTGTAGAAAACCTGAAGTTGATCTTAATTAAAATACATCAACCGCGTGCGTAACTGTGATGGTCTCTTTCCGGCGGAGTCCGGAAAGTGAACACGGTGTTGGAGTTATGCTTGACGTAGGTTGTTCTAGGATCACTTCTTGATCATAGTTGTTCGATCGTGCTTTTGCCTTCTCTTCTCGCTCTCATTTGCGTATGTTAGCCACCATATATGCTAGTCGTTTGCTGCAGCTCCACCTCATACCTTTACCTTACCCATAAGCTTAAATAGTCTTGATCGCAAGGGTGTGAGATTGTTGAGTCCCCGTGACTCACAGATACTTCCAGAACTAGTTTGCAGGTGCCGTTGTATCGAGCAGGTGACGCAACCAAGCTCAAGGAGGAGCTCAATGAAGATCTTGTCCTTTGTGTTGTTTCATTCTAGTTGATCAGTAGTGGAGCCCAGTCGGGACGATCGGGGATCTGTGTAGCTTTTGGGGTAGTCTTCTTTCATTTTGGTTCCTTAGTCGGACCTTGATTGTATCTGGATGATGTAATGCTTTATTCATGTAATTGTGTGAAGTGGCGAGTGTAAGCCAACTATGTATCTCTTTCGCTTATGTATTACATGGTTTGTGTGAAGATTACCTCACTTGCGACATTGCTTTCAATGCGGTTATGCCTCTAAGTCGTGCTTCGACACGTGGGAGATATAGCCGCATCGAGGGCGTTACAAGTTGGTAATCAGAGCCTTCCCCGACCTTAGGAGCCCCCCTGCTTGATCGAATAGCTAGCGTTGTTGAGTCTAGAAAAATGTTTTGAGTCATTTAGGATTATATATATCGGAGAGCTAGGAATTCTTTTTACTCCTCAGTCCCTTCGTCGCTCTGGTGAGGCATCCTGACGTAGAGTTTTGACTCTTCTCTTCTGAAATTTCACTAAAAAAAATTTAGGATCACGCGGGTATCTTGGAATCGTTCCGATGGTTTTGTGACGAGAACATTGTTCTTGGTGCCTCCTGACATTTAGGGGTTGTGGCAGTGTCCCGGGGAGTTGAGCTCCGAGGTGTTGTCGTCACAATTTTATCATTGCAGTTCTGGAATACCTGAGTTTAGGTTCGCCGACATCGAAAAACTCTTTTATGCAGTTGTTGGTGAGATAACCTCGACGCCACCCAGTACTGGGGTGGGAGTTTGGGAGTATTGCCATAACTCGTATAACGGATGCTTTTCGAAGGTTGAGGTAGATGATTTCCGAAGGTTTCTTGGTTATGTGTTGAAGGATGGATACAGCTGGATGTAGGATTTGCTAGTTTTGGGTGAGATATTATGCTTCCCCTGTATCCCCAATACCTGATTGCATAACTGGAAAGTTTTGGGAGTTTATAAGTGGGAATTCAAGTAGCTCTTAGGATATCTTTCCGACAGATGTATGATATGAAATTGGAGTTCGACGTCTAGTGGTCCGCCTATTCACGGTTGGTTTTACAGTGGTCTCGTTGTGTCTTAAAGAGTCCTTGTCTATGCCGACTCGAGGACGCTTCGTATGTCATGTGCACTGCCTTGTACATGATGGTGCTGTACGATCGAGCCCGTGTAGGCCCCACCATGAAAACTTCGGACGAAATCTCTATCATATGTTTGTTCCGGCTTATTCCGCAAGCCAATCCTTTGTTTTGTTTTGAGTTGTGGTATTCGAGTTGCTTCGAAGTCAAATGTTGATTCCATACCTTTCCCAAATGGTGTTCTCAGGCTCCTATGTGAATACTAATCCTTCTTGATCATCAAGATTGTCTTGTCAATCCTTTTTCAACCGGCGTGTTTTCTCTTCAAGTGGATCCGATCATTTCAACATCTGCAAGATCTATTCTAAGTTTGTCAATGGTGTTCGTTTCATCCATTCCAAATTGTCTTTGTTTTCCCGCCCTCCCTCCCTTATTTTCTTCAAGGACTCGGATTTCTTTATCAAATATCCATCTTATGGATGTGAAGACTCTTCATTCTTGCCTTTCAACGTTCTTACCCGGGGATTCTCTTGAAGATGTTCTACTCGTTCATCACTCTCCATTCTTTTCCTTTTCTGGTGGAACCAATCCAAGCTTTCAGTGTTGATCATATCCTTTCCTCGTTTCAATGCTTTCCCATGCCGATGCTATTCTTAATCATCCACTTCTCGCTATTCATTTGTTCCGGAGTAATGAAGATATCTCAAAGGATGCTCGAGTTTATTTTCATTCTTTCAAGATCTTTCGAGGATGTTATATCATTTAAGCATTTTAATTCAACCGGTGCAATCTCTCTTGTCAAGTAATCGTTCAACGGTGTATCTTTTGAGTGGGCCCTAACCCACAGGTCTTTTCCCAGGATCTTACCTGACTCTTCTTATTTTCCCGGAGCTATCCTCAAATTCTTTTAAAGTTTGACGTAAGAATGATTCATCATCTGTCATATGTTTTTCTCCAAGATCTTTCAAATTCTTTTCATCGTTGGCTCAACCTCTTCGCTTTTGATCATCCCAAAGTATCTCAACACTTGATGGTGGTGTTTCTCATCGTCATTCTCAGATTTTGAAGACCGAAGAAGAATTTTCTATCAATCTTGCTTCATTCTCTTCAAGATTCATGGCTCTAGCTTGATGTCATCCTCTCATAACTGTTTTTGTTAGTGAGAATTCTTTTCACCCATCTGAAGCAATTCAAGAATCTTCTCAGTTTGATTATCCAGAGTCCATCAATTCAAGTTTATTCATTCTCAGCTTTCAGCTCTATTTCTCTCAATCTTACCGGTGCATCATTCAATATTCTCTAATCAGCTCGTAATCTCTTCGTTCTCATGGATCTAAATTCTCTCAAGCATCTTCGTTTATTTGCTAATCCTTCCCGGTGTTTCTTCATGTTTTATTCATTCTTTTTCAATTCTTACGGTGGTTCGTTCAAGATTCTTATTACCTTGTTATCATATCAATTCATTTGTTGTTTTCAATCCTACCGATGGATTCGTCGAAGACCCTCCCAGGTTGTGCTATATCTCGCTTAATCCTTTCTACGAGAATAAGTAGTATGCCAATTCCATTGCTTGTCATCAATTTGAATTGGTGAAGGATAAGCATAATGTAATTCTTATTCTTGTTTCATCGAGTTTATTCAATCCCTATTCCGGAGGCTCATCAAATTCTCAGTTTCAATTGTTCATCTTCTCTTCTTCCCGGAGTTCCAACCTTTTTCAATTATATCATCACGGAGATCCATCTAAATCATTACAAGGTTTCACCTTGTGTTTTCAACTTCCCTTTCTTTTCGTCATCCTTTTGTTTACCGGAGTTCTTCATCAAGGTGCTACATGATGGTTCATAAAAGATTTAATTCCTTCTAGAAGTGTTCATCAAGATTCTTTTCAGAGGAGTTCAAGCATTCTTCATTGTGCTATCCGGAGTGCAATTCTTTCTTCTGTATCATTGTAGGTGGTATTATGTCATTCTTGATAATTTGAGTTCATGTTTCATGACCCACATGTTGTTAAGAATGAGGTATTTCAAATCCATCAACCTCTTCATTGGAATTACCTTGGGTTATATTTCACCTAAAACCTTCCCTAAGGATTGTTGCTAATTCTAGTGCTTATAAATGATACAAGTTCTTCATTTATCCTCCGGTGAGATAGCTTCTCGTCTACTTGTTCTTATCAATCCAATTCTTTTCCCATGAGTGGCAGGTTGTCACCTCATAATTTGAGATGTATTCCATAAGACCATATCAATATCATTCTTTTCGTTGTTGGTATCCCAACAACTCCGTTCTAGCATTTGTTGTAAGCGTGCTCTCGTTTTTTTCCTTCGTTCATTCCATTCTTACTTTTGTTCCGGAGGCATTGTGATGTTGCTCTCTTCGACCCATCATCTTGTTTTGTCAAGATCATGTTCTTTCCTTTGCTAGTTCATTCAACCGGAGTGTTGTGCCATCCCTTCAATTTCTTTTCATCTTATCAAGCTTTCTTCTCTTTTCTACCAGAGTTCTCTCCAAATTATATCATTATTATGCCGTCTCTGTCTTGTTTTAACCGGAGTGTTGTGTCATCTGCTCAAGTTTTTTTCGTCTTATAAAGTCTTGCATCTTGTTTCAATCGGAGTGCTTGCATCTACTTCTTGTCCATTGTAACCTTTTCTTATGTCTTTCAACCCACAAGTTTCTCGTATTGTTCCTCCTTTCTAATGAAGTGTTTTCAACCTCGTTCATCTTTGTTGTATTCTTTCTTTCAATTTGTTCAACCTCTCAAGGTTCTTTGGTTTCACTCGTTTGTCAAAGAAGCAACTTAGTTTTACCTCTTCTCTTTTCCTTCCGTTTTTTCCCTCTGGTTCCATTCTAGATCTTGGGACGAGATCCTCTCGTAGTGGTGGAGAGTTGTGACACCCCGAGACCGATGTGCCAGGTGTCCGCCAGTTATTCGCTGTTGTTGCCTTGTCATTCGCTTGCGTGTTGCATCTTGTCATGTCATCATGTGCATTGCATCATCATGTTTTTCAAAACTTGCATCCGTCCGGATTCCCTCAGTTCTCTCCGTTGTCCGTTCTGAGCCCAGACACACTTGCACGCACCCGCGGCATGTCCGAAATAGTATTTTATAAGTGGCTGGAAAATGTTCTCGGAATGGGATGAGAGTTGGCGTGTGGTCTTATTGTAGTGTAGATAGACCGCCTGTCAAGTTTCATCGCATTCAGAGTTCGTTTGATAGCCCAACCGTTAAACTATAGCGGCATTATAGCCGGGCACACGTCGGACGTTTTTGGTCTCCGGAAACAGCCGCCGGGCCTCCCTCTCTTCTCTTCTCTCAGCTCGAGACTGTCTACACAGCTCACTACCTACCGCCAGGTCCAACCTAACCTCTCTCGTCAGCCTGCGGCCCTCCTCGCGCGCGCGTCCAAAAATTGTCCCGAACCCGACCCGGGGAGTCATCACCGTTGGGTCCGGATCATCCCCAAATGTCTACAAAACATCACTGTTCCTTTATTTGGACTTCCTAGTCTATTTTTCTCGACCGCTCGATTTTAATTGGAGGGACGGATTAGCCCCTAAACTCTCCCTCTTTCCTTATATATACTCCCTAGTCTAAATCTAGACCAAACCCTAAAATCTAGGAGTCTTGTCCCTGCCGCCGCCACACTCAAATCCCCATCGGGATCTCACCTGAGCCAACCACCCACACCCCAGATCCCCTCCTCTCGATCTAGAGCATCAGCGGCAGTCTCGAGCGCCAAGCCCCTCCAGGATGGATCAGGAGCAGTGCTGTCGTTCGCTCGTTGCCGGCGGCCTCAACCACCAGGACGCCACTGCCAGAGCACCAGCAGGACCGCCGCGTCCCTCCCCTGTTCCCTGCTCGTCCTTCTTCTTTCCCTGCCTCTCCCTCACGTTTTCTCTCACTCACAGGAACGCCATGGTCGGCCCTCGCCCTCAAGCTCCAACGGGATCCGTGCCCCTGGGTCCCCTGCTTCGACCACCTTCTGGAGCCTGACCATGCGCGCCCTCAAGCCCCTGCCACGGGCACCCACGCAGGCAGCCGCAGTTCCCGCGTCTCCAGCGAGTCGGCGACCACGAGAGACATCCATGACCGCCCCTTGGTGCTTCGCGTCGCGGCCGACCATCATCCCCAATGCCGGCGAGCTCCTGTTGCATCACCGTCGCCCGTACGGGACCTCGTCTGCCTCCCCTACCTCACGCCTCGTCGCCGGGAGTTCTCGCCAAGTCCGACTTCCATCGGCCATAGTCCAGCCACTCCCAGTCCACATGGCCCCCGTCCGCACCATCCCAAGCCGGACCTCGCCGGTGAGACCCCGCCGTCGCACATCCCCGTCTCTCCCTCTTTTGCCTTCTCTGACCTCCCCTGCTCTCCCCTTCCCTGTCGAACAGAAAGGAGCAGCATCGCCTCCCTGACCTTCGGACTGGCTGGATCCGCCGCACCCGCGTGGACCTTCCCCTTGCCCGGACCCGCCGCCTGCAGGCCACTTCTCGGCCGGGTCCACTGCTACCGCTGTTTCCCTATCGAACGAGCAAGCACGAACCCTAGTGCCAAGTCCACCGCGATCCCCTGCGCGTTGACCATGCCCCTGCATCGTCCCTGTGCCTGGGCCATGTCGGCGCCGAGGCCCAGCAACATCTTCTCATCACCAGAACCGGCCCAGCCGCTTCTCCACTTTCGGCCCAATGGCCCGATGTGAGCATAGCCCGGTCCCTCCGGTTTTTTTGTGCATGTGCGTCTGATAGCTATGTTGCGCCTATTGCCTTACTGGGCCTCTCCTTAGATTCAACACGGTATTTTTTTTCCTGTTCTGCGAATTTGTCTTTTTATCCAGTGAGCTGCAGTTTTGCAGATTAGTCCCTCTAGATCATGCATTTAATATCTCCACAACCGTGCATCGGATTAAAACAAATTATATATGAAACTTGGTTAGAATTTTGTGTAGAACAATAATATCCAACTTTCATCTATGTTTGAAATGCTTAAAATGCTGTTTGTTTAAATTTTCTTAAATAACTTGCTAAAATGATTTAATTCATAACTAAATAACCTTAACTCCGAATTTAATAAAATTTATATGTAAATGGGGTGGAAAAATGCCTAGTTTAGCATGGTGGCTTTACTTTGCATGTTTAACAACTCTAAAATTTGGTTTAGGGCAGAACAGCACCAAACCTAATATATGCATATGGGGATTTACCGGAATTGTTGTTCGTTGCTTTCGGCCTCATTTAAACTTGACTAGATAGGTAGTTTTACTTTGCTTCACCCTCTTGCCATGCTAACAACATTTAATCTTGTTGGGTACATAAACGAGATCGAACTAAGTAACTCAAATGTGGTGTTTCGTCAATATGCAACGGAGTTGCGTATTGAGCTCCACTTAACTTGTAGGATTGCTTGTGCACTTTGCCATGACATGCCTCTTTAAACCGGACATGCATCATACTTGATTGTGCATCATGCCATGTTTATGTGGTGGTTGTTTTACTATGTTGTTTGCTTCTTTCTGGTGTTGCTTCTTCGGGTTGGTTCCGTTAACGTCGCGTTTGTGAGGACCCGTTTGACTACGTCTATGTGTCTTCTTCATGGACTCATTCTTCTTCCTTGTGGGATCTCAGGCAAGATGACCATACCCTCGAAATCACTTCTATCTTTGCTTGCTAGAGGCTCGCTCTTTTGCTGTTCCTATGCTACGATGCCTACCACTTGCTTATCATGCCTCCCATATTGTTAAGCCAAGCCTCTAACTCACCTTGTCCTAGCAAACCGTTGTTTGGCTAGTTACCGCTTTGCTCAGCCCCTCTTATAGCGTTGTTAGTTGTAGGTGAAGATTGAAGTTTGTTCCTTGTTGGAACATGGAGATGTTGTTCCTTGTTGGAACATGTTTACTTGTTGGGATATCACAATATCTCTTATCTAATTAATGCATCTATATACGTGGTAAAGGATGGAAGGCTCGGCCTTATGCCTGGTGTTTTGTTCCACTCTTGCCGCCCTAGTTTCCGTCATATCGGTGTTATGTTCCCGGATTTTGCGTTCCTTACGCGGTTGGGTTATAATGGGAACCCCTTGACAGTTCGCCTTGAATAAAACTCCTCCAGCAAGGCCCAACCTTGGTTTTACCATTCGCCACCTAGCCTTTTTTCCCTTGGGTTAGGCCAGCCCAAGGGTCATCTTATTTTAACCCCCTCGGGCCAGTGCTTGTCTAAGTGTTGGTCCAACCCAGAGCACCGTGCGGGGGCGTCCCTTGGCAACTTGGGTTACGTTGGCTCCCGTACGCTTAGCTTATCTGGTGTGCCCTGAGAACGAGATATGTGCAGCTCCTATCGGGATTGTCGGCATAGCGGGTGGTCTTGCTGGACTTGTTTTACCATTGTCGAGGATGTCTTGTAACCGGGATTCCGAGCCTGATCGGGTCTTCCCGCTAGAAGGAATATCCTTCGTTGACCATGAGAGCTTGTGATGGGCTAAGTTGGGACACCCCTGCAGGGATTTGAACTTTCGAAAGCCGTGCCCGCGGTTATGGGCAGATGGGAATTTGTTAATGTCCGGTTGTAGAAAACCTAAAGTTGATCTTAATTAAAATACATCAACCGCGTGCGTAACCGTGATGGTCTCTTTCCGGCGGAGTCCGGGAAGTGAACTCGGTGTTGGAGTTATGCTTGACGTAGGTTGTTCTAGGATCACTTCTTGATCATAGTTGTTCGCCCATGCTTTTGCCTTCTCTTCTCACTCTCATTTGCGTATGTTAGCCACCATATATGCTAGTCGTTTGCTGCAGCTCCACCTCATACCTTTACCTTACCCATAAGCTTAAATAGTCTTGATCACGAGGGTGTGAGATTTTTGAGTCCCCGTGACTCACAGATACTTCCAAAACCAGTTTGCAGGTGCCGTTGAACCGAGCAGGTGACACAACCAAGCTCAAGGAGGAGCTCGATGAAGATCTTGTCCTTTGTGTTGTTTCATTCTAGTTGATCAGTAGTGGAGCCCAGTCGGGACGATCGGGGATCTGTGTAGCTTTTGGGGTAGTCTTCTTTCATTTTGGTTCCGTAGTCAGACCTTGATTGTATCTGGATGACGTAATGCTTTATTCATGTAATTGTGTGAAGTGGCAAGTGTAAGCCAACTATGTATCTCTTTCCCTTATGTATTACATGGGTTGTGTGAAGATTACCTCACTTGCGACATTGCTTTCAATGCGGTTATGCCTCTAAGTCGTGCTTCGACACGTGGGAGATATAGCCGCATCGAGGGCGTTACACGTAATTATTCACAAAGCATATTCATGTTCATAATCAGAGGAGTAATAATATGCATATAGGATCTGAACATATGATCTTCCAGCAAATAAACCAACTAGCATCAACTACAATGAGTAATCAACACTACTAGCAACCTACTAGCACCAATCCCGGACTTTGAGACAAGAATTGGATACAAGAGATGAACTAGGGTTTGGAGATGAGATGGTGCTGATGAAGACGTTGATGGAGATTGCCCTCTCCTGATGAGAGGAGCGCTGGTGATGATGATGGTGATGATTTCCCCCTCAGGGAGGGAAGTATCCCCGCCAGAACATCTCTGCCGGAGCTCTAGATTGGATCCGCCAAGGTTCCGCCTCGTGGCGGCGGAGTCTCGTCCCGAAAGGTTCCTTCCTATTTTTTTCTCATCGAAAGACTTCATATAGGAGAAGATGGATGTCGGAGAGCTACCAGGGGGCCCACGAGGTAGGGGGGCGCGCCCTAGGGGGGGCGCCCCTCACCCTCGTGAGCAGGGTGTGGCCCCCTGGCCTTCATCTTTGGCGAGGATTTTTCTTTATTTATTTCAAGACGTTCCGTGGAGTTTCAGGACTTTTGGAGTTGCGTAGAATAGGTCTCTAATATTTGCTCCTTTTCCAACCCAGAATTCCAGCTGCCGGCATTCTCCCTCTTCATGTAAACCTTGTAAAATAAGAGAGAATAGCCATAAGTATTGTGACATAAAGTGAAATAACAGTCCATAATGCAATAAATATTGATATAAAAGCATGATGGAAAATGGACGTATTAGCGCCCAACCCCACCCCAGTCTGGCAGGTTGGTGGATGTGGGGACACCTGGCGCTGCCCCCAATGCTGACGCTCAGCCTGGTGGGACCGGATCAGGCGCGCCCACGCCTCAGCCAACCGGATCATCGACCGCACGCCCCGAGACCCCAGGCCGCGACAACACCGATCCCAATGAGAATGTGTGGCCAATCGTGGTGCCTACCGACATGCACGCACCCACCCTGGAGATTCTTCCCGAGGAGATCGCGCGGGACCCGCTGATTGCCACTGTCGCCTTGATGGGACAGACTGATGGGAATCATGCACGCCTCTCATTGGCGGCGACGGAAACCCCATGCACCATGGATCTTTTGCCTCAAGGAGAGATCAATTCTGTCATTGCTACAGACCAAGACCTTGCCCCTCCCTCAACCCTGATGGTACAGTCCCTGGCCCTACCGGAGAAGGAAACACCTGATGGCATGACCCCGCAAGAAGCAATAGCATATGCACGTCTAAAGAAATTCTGCTCCAGCATCATCAAGAAGCTCGCCCCCCCTACTCCGCGAAGTCTCCACGCTTCGTCTGGAGACTGAGCCATTCACACCCAAGCGCACCACGTGCTCCACCAAGAGAAATGCTGGGTATGCCGCTTCAAAGTCTAGCAAAGTGGAAAACGTCCTGCTGCGAGCTCTAGGCCTTGTCCCGGAAGACATGGTTGTGGATAATGAGGCCGTTAGGGAGCTTCAGGACTTGTTCGACTCTCCGCTCCGCGAACAACACGTGAGAGTCATCGCAACGCTCTTTGGCAAGTGTGTGCCCAACAACATCAACCTCGCCGGTGCTTTTGATGTTGCGGTTAGTGTGCTTTGAGCACGCCCGTTGGTGTTGGGGTTGCTTGTTTTCCTCATGGATCACAACCCACAGATCGTTTGCTGGAATGTGAGAGGATTAAACAACCCAGCCAAGAGGAAAGTAGTTAGAGAGTTCTTCGCTTCGTTGAAAGTCAAAGTAGTGTGTCTCTAGGAGACCAAGTTGGAGATCGTGGACCAGTTCATAGTAATGCAATGTCTCGGACCATATTTTGATGGGTTCGCTTACTTGCCTGCGAGTGAGACGCGTGGTGGTATTTTACTTGCATGGGACTCGACCTGCGTGAACGTCGACCACCTACAGTACGATGCCAACTTCCTCACCGGCAAAGTTCGGCAACTTGATGGCACCGAATGGTGGATCTCCGTGGTGTACGCACCCCAGGGTGACGAGCTTAAAACATAGTTTCTCAATGACTTATATGCGCGCAGGCTGCATTGTCTAGGTCCCCCTGGATGTGCCTCGGTGATTTCAACATGATACTCCGCAGCTCAGAGAAGAGCAATCAAAATATTAATAGAACCATGGTGGCCAAGTTCCAAAACTTTGTTGACGACCATGAGCTCAAGGAGCTGTACATGCATGGGCGCAAGTTCACTTGGTCGAACAAGAGAAATACCCCAACCCTGACCAAGATTGATAGGATGCTTGTTTCAGTTGAATAGGAGTTGGCTTTTCCAGACTATCTCATGCAAGCACTATCCACTAGTGCGTCTGATCATGCACCTCTCCACCTCTCCATGAGCAACACCTACGGAGCCAAGAGACGCTTTCGGTTTGAACTATACTGGACCAAGCTTGAGGGCTTTGAAGAGGCGATCCGTGAAGCTTGGGTCTGTAGCAATGATATCTTTAATCCTTTTAAAAGGTTGGACGCGGTCTTTAGGAATACCGCGTCCTATTTGCAAGCTTGGGGCCAAAGAAAGACCGGTAACATCAAGATCCTCATGAAGGTTGCAAACTGGTTAATTGCGAGACTTGATAGAGCACAAGAGAGGCGACCCTTGACCCTGCTGGAAATCTGGTTGCGGCGAACTTTGAAGCTCTCCTTGCTTGGTCTTGCATCCCTCGAGCGCACCATTACAGGCAAAGATCCAGTATCCGTTGGCTGCGGGAGGGTGACGCGAACACCAAGCTGTTTCAAGGGTAGCCAACGGAAGACTGATACGTCTCCGTCGTATCTATAATTTTTGATTGTTCCATGCCAATATTATTCAACTTTCATATACTTTTGGCAACTTTTTATACTATTTTTGGGACTAACATATTGATACAGTGCCCAGTGCCAGTTCCTGTTTGTTGCATGTTTTTTGTTTCGCAGAATATCCATATCAAACGGAGTCCAAACGGAATAAAAACTGACGGAGATTTTTTTTGGAATATATATGATTTTTGGGAAGAAGAATCCACGCGAGACGATGCTCGAGGGGCCCACGAGGTACGGGGGCGCGCCCTGGGGAGGCAGGCGCGCCCTGACCCTCGTGGCCACCCCGTAAGGCGGTTGATGCCCTTCTTTCGCCGCAAGAAAGCTAATATCCAGATAGAGATCGTGTTAAAATTTCAGCCCAATCGGAGTTACGGATCTCCGGGAATATAAGAAACGGTGAAAGAGAAGAATCTGAAAACGCAGAAACAGAGAGAGACAGAGAGACAGATCCAAACTCGGAGGAGCTCTCACCCCTCCCGTGCCATAGAGGCCATGGACTAGAGGGGAAACCCTTCTCCCATCTAGGGAGGAGGTCAAGGAAGAAGAAGAAGGAGGGGGGCTCTCTCCCCCTCGCTTCCGGTGGCACCGGAGTGCCACCAGGGGCCATCATCATCACCGCGATCTACACCAACACCTCCGCCATCTTCACCAACATCCCCATCACCTTCCCCCCCTCTATCTACAACGGTCCACTCTCCCGCAACCCGTTGTACCCTCTACTTGAACATGGTGCTTTATGCTTCATATTATTATCCAATGATGTGTTGCCATCCTATGATGTCTGAGTAGATTTTCGTTGTCCTGTCGGTGGTTGATGAATTGCTATGATTGTTTTAATTTGCTTGTGGTTATATTGTTGTCCTTTGGTGCCCATCATATGATTGCACGCTTGGATCACACCCTAGGGTTAGTTGTATATTGATAGGACTATGTATTGGAGGGCAAGAGTGACAGAAGCTTCAACCTAGCATAGAAATTGATGCATACGGGATTGAAGGGAGACCAATATATCTTAATGCTATGGTTGGGTTTTACCTTAATGAACATTATTAGTTGCGGATGCTTGCTAATAGTTCCAATCATAAGTGCATAGAATTCCAAGTCAGGGATGACATGCTAGCAGTGGCCTCTCCCACATAATACTTGTTATTGGTCTAGTAAAGTAGTCAATTTCTTAGGGGCAATTTCGCAACTCCTACCACCACTTTTCCACACTCGCTATATTTACTTTATTGTTTCTTTATCTAAATAGCCCCTACTTTTTATTTACATACTCTTTATTATCTTGCAAACCTATCCAATAACACCTACAAAGTACTTCTAGTTTCATACTTGTTCTAGGTAAAGCGAATGTCAAGCGTGCGTAGAGTTGTATCGGTGGTTGATAGAACTTGAGGGAATATTTGTTCTACCTTTATCTCCTCGTTGGGTTCGACACTCTTACTTATCGAAAACTATTGCGATCCCCTATACTTGTGGGTTATCAAGACCTTTTTCTGGCACCGTTGCCGGGGAGCAATAGCGTGGGGTGAATATTCTCGTGTGTGCTTGTTTGCTTTATCACTAAGTAATTTTTATTTGTTGTTCTTAGTTGTTTTCTATCTTTAGTTATGGGTAGGAAACGCAAAATACCAAAAAAATTAGTTGTACCTACTGAACCAATGGTTGAAGAACCACTCAAAATCTATCACACTGCTGAAGCTTATTACTTGGATCATCTTCGATCCCTTTGTGCTCGTGCCGAAACCCCAACTAGCTTATTTGAGGGCAAATCTTTAGATGAGCATGCTTGTTATGTGCGACACCGTATATCTGAAAAAGGGAAACTATTATGGGGTCAAATTCAACGTTTGCAATGCTATGCTTGGAATTTATGTGAAATATATGATTTTACTTGTTGCTCTGAAAACCCTAAGAAACACCTTCCCTACCAATGTGAGTTTATTGATAATGGAATCTTATCTTCATATGCTAAGGGTGTTTATAATTACTATGATGTTCAACAAATTGAAGAATTTGTTGCTTCTAAGGGTGCTTTTGAAATTGATTCTTTGATTGAAAAGTATGATGCTACTCTTTACAAATCTGATTTTTTTTCCATATTTAAATAGTGCTATGATAATTATGCTTCTAATGCTTATGTTAAACCATATATTGAGAACTACTCTGCTGTACAAGAAGAGATTAATATTTTGCAGGAGTCTATGGAAGAAGAAATTGATGAAACTGTGAGCTCATTGGATGAAAAAGATGAGGAGGAGAGCGAAGAACAAAAGGAGGAAGAGCGGATTAGCTACCCATGCCCACCTTATAATGAGAGTAACTCTTCAACTCATACATTGTCTAATTTCCCTTCGTGCTTACCGAAGGATGATTGCAATGCTGATTGTTATGATCCCATCGATTCTTTTGAAATATCCTTTTTTGATGATGCTTGCTATGCTTGTGGCCAAGATGCCAATATGAATTATGCTTATGGTGATGAACTTGCTATAGTTCCTTATGTTAAACATGAAATTGTTGCTATTGCACCCACGCATGATAGTCCTATTATCTTTTTGAATTCTCCCGACTACACTATATCGGAGAAGTTTGCACTTATTAAGGATTATATTGATGGGTTGCCTTTTACCGTTGCACATGATGATTTTGATGAATATAATATGCATGTGCTTGCTGCTCCTACTTGCAATTATTATGAGAGAGGAACTATATCTCCACCTCTCTATGTTTCCAATATGATAAAATTGCAAGAAACTGTTTATACTATGCATTGGCCTTTACTTTGTGTGCATGGATTGTTCTTTTATGACATGCCGATGCATAGAAAGAGAGTTAGACTTCGTTGTTACATGATATATGTTACTTTGTGCTCACTACTAAATTCTAAATCATTGTTAATTAACATTGGCTTTGATATACCTTGGGATCCTGGCGGATTCATTACTTGAGCACTATATGCCTAGCTTAATGGCTTTAAAGAAAGCGCTGCCAGGGAGACAACCCGGAAGTTTTAGGGAGTCATTTATTTATGTTGAGTGCTTTCATATAGTTTAAAAACAACACAAATAAAGAGGGGAACCCAAAACTTTTTCAAAAAGGAAAGCGAAAGTGAGAAAGACAAGCATAGTTGAAGTGGGAGCTAGCCTTGAACTTTGTTCATGCTCACGGAAACTTTGTGAATCTTGATTACATAAAATTTTCAATAAAAATAATTATCCCCCTGTACAATTACATTGTATTATAAAAATAATGTGCCAAGGTTTGCCTTTAGGATGTTTACATTTGCTTGATGGTTTGTACGGTGAAGGACAGAAACTTTGGCTGTAGTGCGCCATTTTACATTTTTAGCTGGAACGTCAAATGGTTCTGATTATTTTTTCACTGTCTTACTATACAAATTGTTTATCTTTCCTAATTTTGGTAGAATTTTTCAAGTATCATAAGTATGGTGAATGTTCAGATTATTATAGATTGTTCTGTTTTTAGACAGATTCTGTTTTTGATGCATAGTTTGCTTGTTTTGATGAAACTATCAATTTATATCAGTGGATTAAGCCATGAAAAAGTTATATTACAGTAGACACAATGCAAAAACAAAATATGAATTGGTTTGCAACAATACTTAGAGTAGTGATTTGCTTTATTATACTAACGGATCTTACCGAGTTTTCTGTTGAAGTTTTGTGTGGATGAAGTGTTCGATGATCGAGAAGGTCTCGATGTGAGAAGAAGGAAGAGAGGCAAGAGCTCAAGCTTGGGGATGCCCGAGGAACCCCAAGTAAATATTCAAGGAGACTCAAGCGTCTAAGCTTGGGGATGCTGGGAAGGCATCCCCTCTTTCTTCAACAAGTATCGGTATGTTTTCGGATTCGTTTCGTTCATGCGATATGTGCAATCTTGGAGCGTCTTTTGCATTTAGTTTTCATCTTTCTTTTATGCACCATGCTGGTATGAGATAGTCCTCAAGAAATACATCAGGAAAATCCTTCACCACTGGTACTTCCTCTTGCACAACTCCTGTTAGGCAGTTTACTTGTGTCCTGTTTGGCACATGCCGGGATACATACTTAATCCTTCTTCCTTCTGGTGTGGTAAGTAAAATTGTCTTACTGGCGCAATCGATGTTTCCTCCATACATCGACAGCCAATCCATACCAAGAATCACATCCAGACCTTGGGACTCCAGAATAATTAAATCCGTTGGGAAAACATGCCTTCCTATACTTAATGGCACTTGAAAACATCCTTGTCTGGCCATGTACTCTGCTCCTGGCGAGCTTACTAGCATAGGCGTTTTAAGAATCCTAGTGGGCAGGCTATACTTTTCCACAAATCCCCTTGATATGTATGAATGCGATGCACCAGTATCAAAAAGAACGAGTGCAGTAAATGACTTAACCAAAAACTTACCGATTACTGCATCAGGCTGATCTTCAACCTCCTCCACGCTAACGTGGTTCACCTGTCCCCTATTGAAAGGGTTCGGCTTCTTCCTAGAGCTTCCATTGCCATTTCCATTCTGGCCTTCGGGACATTCATTGGCATAATGTCCGGTCTTGGAACACTTGAAATAGGTAACTTGACTCAGGTCTCTCTTGGTTGGGGTCGATGGGGTGGTCCGGTTCTGGCCGTTGCTTCCTCCATTCCCATTACCATTCTTGTGGCCATTATGGTTGTGCGAGATACCTCCTCCATGGGTATGCTGAAACTGAAATCCCGGTTTAGGGGTAAAACGGGGCTTCTGCTGGGCTCCAGAGTTATACTTCCCTTGTCCATACTTCCTCTTACGGTTCTCAACCTGCTGTTGCTTTCCTTCAATCATAATGGCACGATCTACCAACTCCTGGTAGTTGTTGAAACTTGCTACCATCAACTTCATGCTTAGTTCATCTTTCAGTCCTTCCAGAAACTTCTCTTGCTTAGCTGCATCCGTAGCAACGTCATCTGGGGCATAACGTGCTAACTTGCTGAAATCATCAACGTACTGGCCAACTGTCCTTCCTCCTTGGTGTAAGTTGCGAAACTCACGCTTCTTCATGGCCATAGCTCCTGCTGAAACATGGGCAGTGCGGAAAGCTTGCTGAAACTGATCCCATGTGACAGTGTCGACTGGGTAAGTGGCTGTGAAATTCTCCCACCATGCTGCCGCGGGTCCGTCAAGCTGGTGAGCGGCAAACTTCACTTTCTCACCATCCGTGCATCCTGCAGTGGTCAACTCCCTTCCTATCTTGCGGAGCCAATCGTCTGCTATTATTGGCTCGGTGCTACTGGAAAACACCGGCGGATTCAGCCTAAGGAAACGGGCTAAGTGGTCAACAGGTGGTGGTGGTGGGTTGTTGTTGTTGTTCTGCTGGTTCTGGACTAACATCTGCATCAATTGATTCTGCTGCTGGATCAACTGAGTGAGCTCAGGTGGGAATCCATTGTCACGTCTCGGAGGCATCTGAGGGTTTAGAAAAGACGAGATTTAAGAATAGAGTGAGGTCTAAAGGGAAAACACTACCCCAATGCACATGAGCAAAATCACACAAAATCACTTCATTCAATCAAACAAGGGCTTACAACGGTCTAACTATCGCAAAAGTTCTTGAACTATTGTGTTTACATGGGGGAATACTACTACTATCTGGTGGTCATCTAGAAATTTGAACCGGTGGAACTCTCCATGATATCTGCTCCAGCTTCGTCTTCAAAGTCGGGTTCACTTGGATCCGAATCGGTGTCGTCGATGATGATGTAGTCGTCCGGACATGCGACGTACTCGTCTTCCTCCTGGGATGCTAACTTCCCCTTGAGTTCTTCAATCTTCTGCTTAAGATCGCCATTGTGTCTTGCTAGAGCTACGATCTCGTCCATGTAGTCCTTGCGTGTAGACTTCAGTTCTCCTTCTAGCTCGATGATCCTTGCCTTCGCATTCTTCAACTCTATCATATCATTGCACATCTGGTTCTCGTGGCGTCGAATGTGCTGGTTTAACTCCTGGATGAAAGATGCAATGGATCTATCCTTCTTGGTGCTGACTAACTCCCATTGTTCATCTCGGCGTCCGCAAATCTGGTAGATAGTGTCCTTGAGGTATTCTTGGTAAACTTCTCCAATGCGTCCTATGGTAATATGAGCTGCCATGCTCCTTCCCAGACTCCAGGTTGGTGCATTGAAAATACTATCTATGGGCTTCGTGATTGGTGCGAATGTCCTTCCCGGAACGTGAGCTTGAATCTTCCAGCGCTCCTATTTAGGCAGAGTGGCGTTGAAGGTTCCCGTGAAGCTTGGTAATCCAATGTTCAGGTACTTGGTGACTTCCTTCAGGTGAAATCCAAATGGTGTGCCTTCATCCGGTTGAGCGTACTTAATCTTCACGTTCGTCATCCTAAAAGAGTAGAAAAGATGAGGAGTTAGAAAATGAGAAGAGAATGATGATCTATGGCTTTAACTTAGTGGTCGTGTCCTACAGTCAGTGTGTGCTCTAATACCATTCTCTGTAGCGACCCGACCCGAATGGATCAAGTGCTCTGTGCTCAGGTGTCATCCCTGGATCAGTAATGCTGACACCACATAGTACATCGAAGGATTTATAGCAGAGTGGCAATCACACACTTATTACAACGTTGTCTCAAAGAGAACTTATTACAATAAATATGGCTTAAGGCCATCTAATGTCGAAAACAGTGGAAGACTTGGAAGGTAAATGGGTCCATCAACTCCAACGGCATCACTGAGTATAGGGCCACGACCTAAAAGCACCTTACTCGTCGTCTAAAAGTCTGCAACATGAAAGTTGCAGCCCGAAAACGGGTCAGCACATGGAATATGCTGGCAAAGTAACACATAGAGAGTAATGGAATGAAGCAGCTATACTATATGCATATATGGCTGGTGGAAAGCTCTATGGTTACAGTTTTGCGTAAAGCCAGTTTTTCCCTACTGCAAAGGAATAAATTTATTTAACTATCATGGTGGTTGTTAAACATCGAGAATGGTTGACAGCATTCCGATCCCAATTAAGTAACAATTAAAACCCAACAACATTAATTAGAAGTAACATGTTGAGATTCACATGATATTCAAGTACTAGATACTCAAGTTGTCCATAACCGGGGACACGGCTAATCATGATTAGTTTGTACACTCTGCAGAGGTTTGCGCACTTTTCCCCACAAGACTCGATCGCCTCCATTTGGTTTCTCGCACTACATGGTGTTTGAGAAGACGGATGATCGAGACACAGTCTTTCAGAAGCGCTAGCACCTTACATGTGGGTAGACCGGTACACCTACTTTCCCCTACATCTGCTAGTCTACCCGTAAGAGTTCGCACAACTTAGTCAACTATGCCAGAGCCCATAATGGCTTGTGGCTGCACACGTAAGTTTCTAGTTTGAAAGATCTTATGATCCCTTTGAGCCTGGGTGGCGGTCCAAAATAAAACAGGCAAGTCCTGATAGACATCAGGTGCCTCAATCCACCCAGATGTGTGTTTAAGTTGCCACCTTAGATAAACCATAAAATTAATAAACTCACATCTGTCATGTATATCACTCACCCAATCCACGTCTACTAGCATAGCATGGCATAATAAGCAAACGTAGAAGTAACTCCCAAAGGTTTGATAATAAACAGGTAATAGGTACTACCTCATCTACTTCCCATCCCACAGTTTAATTAGATCCTAATCATGCAATGTGAGAGGATTGATCTAATGCAATAAAACATGGGTTGTAGAAAATGTATGATCAAAGTGTTACTTGCCTTGCTGATGATCCGCGAGACCTAGGGTTTCGAAGTAACAAGCGGCGCAATCCGGGTGATCTATCACAGACAAACAACAAGCACACAATAAGTACTCATCTAATGCATAGGTAAAACTCGAAAAAGAACGAACCAGAAAGTTCAACTTAAGAACTCCGGTTGCAAAGAAAGAAAGAACCGAACAGACGACGGAAAAACCAAACGGCGGAAAAAAACAACTCGGTTCTAGCAAGTTGAAACTAGGTCAAATTTTACTGTAGCAAAAACTTGTTCAAGTTGATTAGACGGAATGGCGGTTTCGAAACGAAACTCCAGGCGCTTGAATCACCTGATTCCGATAAACGAGCGAGAAGAAAGACTAGAACAAAGATCGGATCTGAGACCATGATCGCGGAATAAATCCGACGAAAAGAAAAAGAAGAACGATTAAATGAACGGGCGTCGTTAACTGGGGAATAATCGGTGATCACGTTCGTTGAGACGAACGGTCCGAAAGAAGAACGAAAACCGATCTAGGGTTTTCGAAGAAAAAGACCGAAACAAAAAACCGATCTAGAAACCGGAACGGTTTAGAAAAGAACCGGAAAGAAAATGAATCGGAAGAGAATCGGAACGGTTTATAAGAAAAAACGAACCGAGGGGATAGGAGAGACGCGGCTACCTCGACGAGGCTCCAGCGAGGGGCTCTGGCGAACGGCGGCATTGGGCGGCGGCGGCGGCGGCTATAGGGCGGCGGCGGGTGAGGGGCGCGGGGTGGGGCGCGGCTTGGGGAGGCG